>NC_056743.1:172779185-172796181 GCF_019279795.1 Protopterus annectens | reverse complement strand
TTTCCCAAACAGAAAAATACCCTTTTTTTTTTTGGGCCCAATTTTTAACTTTTTTTTCCACAAACCCCAAATAGGGGAAACACATCCCCAAACCCCAAAAACACCCCCCACAAAAAAAAAACCCCCTTTGCATATTGTACAAATGCTACAATCTATCCTGCTACCTTGGCCACCTCTGGGCATCTGTGCTCCACTGGCATTATACCTACACATACATGTTACTACATTTCTAGTATAGGATTGGGACAATACCACCTGACTGTTACCACATGTCTATAGGGTTGGGGTGGCACACCCGACTGTTTCTACATTTCTACACAGGATTGGGGAGGGGGCACACCTGACTGTTACTACATTTCTACACAGGATTGGGGGGTCACACCCTGGATCATTTCTACATTTGGTACAGGATGTAGTACCTGATTGTTACTACATTTATACACAGGAGTAAATAATTTGACTATTTCTATGTTTTTGCACAGGATTGGGGGGTACACCTGACTGTTTCTACATTTCTGTATAGGATTGTACATCTGACTGTTACTACATTTCTAAATAGGATTGGGGCATACCTGTTACTATATGTGTATATAGGATCCGGGGACACCTGAATGTTACTACATTTCTACATAGGATTTGGGGGCACACCTGACTGTTACTACTATCTACAGGATATGGGGGGCACACCTGACTGTTTCTGCTATCATACACAGGATTGGGGCACACCTGACATTTGTGCACATTTTTTCTTTTTAAGTACGACTGTACTGGTATGTTAGGTACTCATTTCATTCTTGTTTTCTAACCTATTATGTTGACTAGAGGCATGTCAGTGTACTACATGTCTTACATTTGATTGACCTACATAGTTTCTGACTTCTACCCTTCAGAACTAATATGCCACTGCCTGACCTGGATGTGGTCTGTCTGTAGCCCTGTGAGGAGGTTACCCATTGGCATCATTCAGTGGCCTTTTAGTACAGCCTTTGTTTGTGTTTGTCTATACCCGTCCTGCTGGCTGGGTAACTGTTGTTGGGTATGTGAACCTCCAGCATGTGTGTGTCATATGGACACACATGTGGCCAGCACATTTCCTGCAGTGTGCTTTTGTCACCATGTAGTACTGGCTACTATGGTGACACCTGTATTTGTTACAGATCTCATGCTGCCACCATAGGTGCTCACGACCCGCTGGCATCCCATTCACAATCTCGATTCCCCTTTGCATGCTCACATCCATACCATAGATACAGTAACAACACATACTACTACTATTCGGCAATTGGGTAAGCTGAGGACTCTACCTGTGGGTGCCAGTATTGAGGTGGTGTTGAAGGCTGCCTATGTTGATGCACATAGTACACCTCACACATGGTTGAGCAGGTAGTGCCGCGTTTGCATCCTTTACTGTATGTGCAAGCCAGAGAGAGGTGTCATTCCTGTGTCCCTCCTGTGTTAGTGTATGTGCTATGTATTGCCTCTCAAGGCCAGGTATACTGGGCACAATTTCACTTCTGCCTACTGGGCATGCTCAGGTCGTTCCTCCTCTGAGTCATCATGTGCCTGTGCAGGGTACGGTGGGGGGCAGTGTGGCTCTGCCCCATGCTATTCCCAAGCGTAGCTGTTTCCGCGATCATATTGTGTAGTATGGCACATATGATGACAATTTGAGTACATGTAGCTGGTGAGTACTGCAAGACTCCACCAGATGTGTCCAGGCACTGGAACTGTGACTTGAGCATCCCAAACACATGCTCTATTATAATTCTGGTCTGTGCGCAGCTCTCATTATGGAGTTCTTGTTCAGTGTGTGTGCATTGATAGAGTCATCAGCCATGGCTCGAGTGCATAACCAGCATCCCATTAGGTGATCGTAAGGATATCCCCACTGGCAAACTTGTGCACAGCCGCGCCAGATGCTGTGATGGGAATGTGAGCTCTGTTGCGCCAGCACACACATTCATTATTATATGCCCGCACTGCTGGCGATCTGACAGTTGATGGAGAGCAGCCCTTGCAGTTGATGACCCTACCCCACCATCGGTGGTGCTTTGATGCATATGCATGCAGTCTATAGCACCCACTACCCTCTTTATATTCTGCTATTTGGTGAAACAGATGCATATTGGTTACCAATCGCCACGGTGTTAGAAATATACGTGCTCACCAGCATGTGCTGGACATGACATCAGGAACTGGTGGAGTACCCTGGAGTTGATGCCTGTGAGATCCCCATGACATCCCCCAGCTGGCCTTTTGAAGGTACCTGTAGTTAGTATTCTTAGGCCTGCACACATACCTTAATATTATTAGATGGTCTCTACAGGTTTTATGTGTCAGGCGTGGCCAGCACAGCTCAACAATTTGCTGTAGGAGGTCCCTCGTCCATCCTATAGGTTCCCATCTATCTCCAGCTCATGTGCCCTGGTAGGTTACCCTGGGTCTGTTCACTTCTGTCCATCTCCTCACTGTGTCAAGGATAGCATTCATATCCTCACCACCCTCAGCCTCTTCCACATATTGTTGCATGAGGCTGGTTGCAGCCCCTATAATTTGTTGTTTTGTTTGTTAAAGTTCCTAATTTGTATACACCGTGGTGTAGAGTATGTGGAAAAAACAAAGGGAAATGTGTTTGCATAGTTTATAGTAATGTTCTGGATCAGCTGGTCTGGTTGCCTGTGTGTAACGCCTGATTCTGATACATTTCACCTGCCATATGCTAGTTCTCTTAGATTACCTTCCATTGTTGTTTTTCCTTCCTGCTGCCTCCTGTTTAAGTCCGGGGAGTGTCGACAAAACACAAGTCTCAAAATGTGCACAGAGCTGCTATTTTCTGGTTTACTTTTTTTCCTTAAAACTTGGTGGCATGGCACGCACAATTCCTCTTAGGGCAATGTAAAGAGTTCTAGGCAGCCTCAGACATACACCCTGTTTAGCTCTCATAATCTAAGGGCAAACCCGAGACACAGGACCCAATCCGCTTAAAGGTCATATATTACACCATGATGTCAGCTAACTCCCAGGCTTGCACCAAGCTATTCCTGCTCTTACACTGTTGGATGCTGACTAGCATGCAGGAGAAATCTGGGATTCCAGTATCATTCCCCCATTCTGTATAGGGATTGCCTGCTGATGCATAGCTGTACGTCCCACACCGAGCCTCCCCCTTAGCAAACCACTATTCACTGTCCTTGTTGTCTTCTGCCTGCTATTGAGTAATGAAAAATAGTGATTGTGGTTAGAATGCTTATTTTAGGTATTTTTACCTACTTTTCACCCTATCCCATTTTGATCACCACTGCCCTAAGCTTAAACAGTTGAGATTAATAAAAAAAAAATTAAAGTTGATTTTTTTTTATTTTTAACTAGTTTTCCATGCCAATGGCCTTATATTTGGCCATTGGCATGCTTTCTACATAATATTCAATTCTTTATCTGAGCTGCCATGGCTCCATTTTGTAGTTTGCAGAAATGCACTGCTACTGGTGGAGTACATTTCGTAGATTATATTTGTCCTGCATGGCTGCTCTAGCTTTGGATCACAAATTAACCTCATTTGCACAATCTCCTGCAGATGGGGTAATTTGTATACAGAGGTTGAGTCCATAGATTAGTGCAGGAGTGTTTCGTGCACATCCCCACAGCTTATTTCGACTGCCACGGCAGACATATTGCCTGCTGGAGCCTTGCACTAGTCCTGCACACCGTGCAGGGCTGGCTAAATCTGGGGAATTCCATTCTTGATTAGTGTCAAGTATATAAGCAAATACACACTAGCAATACCATAGTAATTTCAGCCGAAAAGAAGGTAATCACTACTTGAAAACAGAAGTTGAAAATATTAATAAAACAATAAAAAACAGCACATATCACTGTAACTAGTTTGGAATTTATTTCTCTCACTTCTTTACAGCACATTCTAATTTAATCTCCATTATTTCTGAATATATTCATATAAATACTAGCAACCTTTCTTCTGCATAAATATCAAAGAAATTTCATGAGTTTCGTTGTAGCTTCCTAATTCCTTTAAAATCTTGTGTTACCTTGTTGTCATATTTGGTAGACAAGGTGATGACCGTACATGGTCGAAACAATCAAGGAGCCCTTAATACTCACCACTAACACCAGAGAGGTCATTCCTAGAAGAGGAAAGGATAACTATTACGCAGAGTAAAGTATGCTCATTATTATGCACACAGAGATCATAGTCAGTCTGGGCTGGTTGCTCCCTGCTCACCAGGTCCCCAATAAGACTTCTAGTGGCACAGCTATAAGATCCAGGCTGTCTCAGCCTAACTGGGCAAGCTAAAAACCTAGTACCCTGTCTGTCCAAACTAGTGCTTGTGTCCCGCCGCATTCATGACACAACACACACACACACACACACTTGATAAGTATTTATTAACTCACAGACACTCCCTGGAAAGGCTGCACAGATTCTCCAACTGTGCCCCTTTACCCAGACTATACAGTAGTACTACTGCCACCACCCAGTTAATAAAATCAGCTACTAAAAATGCCCTTAAAAGGTGTCCAATTATTACTGCAATATTAATATCCAATGGTAGTATGACCAATAGAAGGCTTACTTAGAGTGGCCTGTTACAATAACCTCTATAATATGCAATGTACCTAGAGTATTATCTCACACAAGCAGCCACAGGTAAAAGGTTTTAAAATATTTAATAATAAATAATTAAAACACAAGATGAAACCATTACACCACAGAGATAGCTAAGAGTTCAGAGATCATACAGAAACTTAAAATACAGGACAGGTCTGATTTCAAAGAAAATACCTAATTAATCTTTACTAGCTTTTAACTATTCTTACAAGAAATCACAGTGCTAAACTGCGTGAGCACAAGGCAGAGTGCTGAGAAGCTGGATGTCCAAAGTCAAATGTTTTTAGTCCTTGTGAGAAATAGTATTTAAAATATTACTAACAAATGTCTCTCAAGGCCTCCCAAAATTACATCAGTTTTACACTTGGATTTTCCCAGTATCTATATACTCATCATCTTAACACCTGGTCTGAGTTCTCAGGCCACAAGCTGCATTATTTAGCAATCTAACACTCTCAGAAACTTACAACAATATAAGATATCACGGTATAAGCTAGCAGACACAGAGCAATAAAAGCACCTTCCACATCTAAATTCTAGTCATAAACTTTAGCCTTAAAACAATGGGCATGATATCTTCATCCAGCTGCCCCTGAAGCCAACTTTCATAACATGAAAGCGGTACAAATATGCTTCACTGGGCCAGTAAAGTGCAATTTTTGTCACATATTTTGCAGTTTTACATTTCACAGTATTCTTTACACTCAAGAAACATGCCTGTATTTTACATTTATTTACAAAATGCTAGAATTATATATCAGATTCTTATTTGGTTCTAGGCTGGCAGCCTTCGCCCATCTCTCCCAATCATCACATCTCTTCCCCAGAAAACTCAAGCAAGCTCTTTTCAAGTGCCCCTGGAGAAACATCGCTTGAGAATGTCAGGGGTTAGGTCTGGGTACCCCACCCATCTCTCTCGTCATCAGAGCACATCTGCATTGGCATTGTTACATCCCACTGTGGTGCTGCACTCAACATTGGTCATGCTTGCAACCCCAGACTCCCTCTTAGCAACTTGGCATTTTGCTGACTGGCTCTGTTTAACCATGTTAGAGGGTTGTGATCTGTCATCAACAATAAGGCTGAAGTTTTTGTAGTGCCCACACTATGGCTAGACATTCCTTTTCTACCATGGCATAGCATTCCTCCCTGGGTTGGAGCCTATGACTGAGATAAACCATCTGGGTGCTCTTTCTCCTCTGAAGAAATTCAGCTAAGTACAGCCCCCTAACCCATAGTTTGAAGCATCCACCTGCACAACAAACTCTTTAAGAAGTGTAGTCTGATCACTATACACAGAGGGCCCTCCCAAAGCTTCTTTAAGCTTCTGATATGCCTGCTCACATGCTGGGGTCCACACTAATTATCTGGTCTGTTCTTCCTTCCTGTCAGGTCTGTGAGGGGAGCAGCTGTGGTACTATAATTGGGAACAAACTTTCTGTAGTAATCTCGTTGTCCCCAAGAATGCCCCTCACCTGCTTTTTTGGTAACAGGTGCAGGCCATGCCTCGAATAGCTTCCACTTTGCAGGTTCTGGCCTTATCTTTTACCACTCCCCACTCTATGTCTCTAGGTAGGAGACCTCTGCCATACCTAACCTGACATTTGCTTCTGGCTTAATGGTCAACCCTGCCCTCTGTAGTCTGGCCCAGCACCCCTGACTTGCTGAAGGTGTTTGCCAGTAATGGCTGTAGATAGTAATATCATCCATGTGAGCAAGGGCAAACCCTCCTGCTCCTGCAAGTTAAGATATGACCACCAGCCTCTGAAAGTTGCTGGGCATTCTTTCATCCCAAAGCGGCATCTTTTTGTGAACCCGCCACAATAAAAAGGAGTCGCAAAGGCTAATTTCTGTCTAGCACTGGGAGTCAAGAGCACCTGCCAGTAACCCTTGGTAAGATCAATGGTTGTAAGATACTTCTAGCCCCACCCAGCTGCTCTAGGGCCCTCATCTGTCATAGACATGGGGCACATGACCTGTGTGACTATTTAATTGCCTGTAATCCACACAGAACCCAGTGCTGCTATCCTTCTGGCAATTAGCACTACTGAGGAGGCCCCCAGGGACTGCTGGACTCTTGAATCACCCCAGTTCCAACATCTCCCACCTACCTCCCCCGAGTCTGTTTCTGACCTCTCTCAGGCATCCTATAAGGGCCCGCCTGATAGGCCTTGGGACCTGTACCACCTGGTGCTGCACCAGGTGGGTGCTCCTGTTTCTCCGTGAACATGCCCAAACCCTGCAACACTGCTTGGATTTCTCAACCTGGGCAGGAGATAGCTTCTGGGACATTGCCATACCTTCCACTGAGATGTCAATCCTGAGGTCTCACTGAGGAGATCAGTCACCAGATCTCTCCTCAGACTCCTCCTGTGTCCACTTCAAATGCTCAGCACAAGGCATCATCATGTAAGGTTTCATCATGTTAACATGGTACAGTTTGTGCCCCTGTCATCTGCCTAGCACTTCCACCATGTAGTTAACATCACTTTCTCACCTTTCTTACCATCTTGTAGGGTCCCTCCCAAGCTGCTTTCTTGTAACTCTGTTGTGTCTGATTGCAGGAATGAGAACCATCACCTGCTGCCCTATAAAGCATACCTCTAGCTCCCGAGCATTCCTGTCATATCACACCTTTTTCTGTTGTTGGGCTTCTGCCAGGTTCTCCTGTGGCAAGCCCATGAGTTCCCTGGAGCATTGTCCTGAGGTTCAGGACATATGCCACAACAGACCTCTTGTGAGACCTCACACCTCACATTCCCACTTATCTCAAATTAAATTCTAGAGGTCCTCTCACCCAATCGTCGATACAGCAACTCAAAGGGGTGAAAACCTGTGATTCCTTTGGGGAACTCTCTGTAAGCAACAAGATAAAATATTCGGCACCCTCTTAAACTGGATCTGCAAATGCCTGTAGCATGGACTTGATTGTAGAGTTTAACCTTCCCAACAAGACCATTAGTCTGGGGATGGTAGGGGGTGGTATTCATGTGCTTTCACCCTTACAGGACTTCCACAGATTGAAGCCAGCAGGTCTGACACATAAAATTGGCACCTCTGTCAGACAGTATTTCCTCGGGGAAACCTACCCTGTAGAAAATCTCTTAGCAAAGCATTTGCCACCTTCTCTGCTGTCTCAATGGAGTGACAACGCTACTGCCTCAGGTAATAAGTGTAAGCATAATCTACAATCAGTAGAGATATACTTTTCCTGTGTGGAACTTGGGGTGCCTAGAGGACCCATAATATCCATAGCTACCTTCTGAAATGGCTCTTTCATTCACAGGCAAAGGCATCAAAGGAGCTCTCACCTCATGTCTCCTGCCTTGCCTAACTTTGGCACTGCTCACAGGTCATGCCACATCCTGTTACAGTCTCTGAAATTACAGGCTAGAAGTTTTGCATAATAAGCCTCTTTGTACGCTTCATGCCACCATGACCAGCAAAGGTAATATCATGGGCTATGGCTAGAAGTGCCAGATGGCAAGCTCTAGGCACTACCAACCAAAATGTCCTCACCTTCTAGCTCCTCCCTCAGGGGTCCAATATCTGTACAATAGTAACCCTTTGTTCCAGTATACAGATTCCTCCTTCCCTTGAGAATCAGGTACCCTCCCAGCTACCTGCCTCTAGGCTCAGTAGTGTAGGGTCTATGAGTTTTGAGCCTGTCTCAAGCCCTCCTTTGGTGACCCTTCCCAGTCTCCCATTCCACAGGGAAGTCTGGCATCCTCTCACAGCGGTGTTTCTACCGTCAGCCTGGGCACTACTACTACTCACCTCTACCTTTGTAGAATACTCCTGTCCAAGGAACATCAGTACCCACAAGCAGCTGTGGCTCACATTCAGTCCTTCACTGCTACAGTTATTAAAGCTCACTCCCTGAAGTGTAACCACCTCAGTAGTCCTGTTTGCAAGTATGCAGCCTGGTCTGGGTCATACCCCCAGGCTACCAGACCCACATGCTTGTCTCCCCTAGCCTTACTGCATGTAACTGCATAAGTACATAGTAACTGCCTCATCCAAATCCTTCCTCTCAGGACATCTGCAGCATGGCAGTTCTATTCCCCTGTTATCTCAAGGCAACCCACTGTGTTGGCATTTTGTCTTTCCCACTTACTGGCTCCTCACCTTGGTTCCCCCACCTTGCTCCATGGACATCTGTAGTGCCACATGGCTCCCACTGGTTGCATTCAAAAACATTTAACCCTAGGCTCCTGGATGTGTACCTGGGACTCAGTGGCTCCCTGCTACTGGCAGATTCTGGGCAGTCTGTGCTGCCCACCATGGGGTTCCTTTAGTCCCATGAGCAGTACTCAGGGTCCTTTCCTGAGCAGGGCAGTCTCTCATTGCATAGGGTGTTAGGGTCTCCCTTCTTCCCCAACTCTCTAAAGTAGAACCCTGTCTATCAGCTAACCAGATCCTCTGTGTCCTCAGGTAAAGTGCTATGGAGTGTTTCTTACCAAAAGGTCTGCCAGCCCTTTCAAAAGTGGTGATTCCTGACATCCACTCACCCAGCTATGAAAATAAGGCTCAGTTCAGTCAACATATTCACATACATTTTCATCTTTGCCCTTGTGTCTATGCTCACAAAACTTTTTCCCATACATTTCAGGTGTTAGCTTAAAACATTCTAATAAATGTCAGATCCTCAGACTCGATCCAGAGAAGATGAACCAAACAGTTAATAATCCAATGGTTTATTCACAAAACTTGTGTAAAATAACATACCGGAGCTTTAGTAGACAGGGTTAAGCACTTTCATCTGATACATCCCAGACTCTCATCAGGTTCCAATTAGCTCCATAATTGCATATCATCGTTAATTTATACCAGCGTTTCATGCCCAATAAATTTATTCATTAAAATACATATTTATTTATTGTTCTCCCTATATGGTTTCTATTGTAAAATTATGTATGTATATAAAATAATTATGTATGCATATATAAAATAATTAAATCTATTCCATACAAACCATCCCTTCCTAAATATTTCATAGATATTGAACTAAATACATTTGTTGTTCACAAAATTCATAATGATGAAATGTTAAAATGTGAAAATATCTTACAAAATACTATCGAATATAACTGGGGTACTGTGTGCAAGCAGCATACCTGCTCAACTTGTCCGGTGAATGAATAACAGATCCAATGCTTTCAAAAGCTACAATAACTGGGAATTGTACAATTTCATATGCTATGAAGTTCAGACCTATATTGGCACCAAGATGTACCAAAATTCTAATTACAGAATGAACATCACTTAACCCAAAACCAAAATGACTTTTAAGCTGATACTGTCATTAATACCAGGTGGTGTCGTTGCATCCAAACATATTTGCTGCCATTTACTTTCTAACCCGGCGCCAAGTATGTTTTCCAGTTTCTCCTCTATCTACCACCTTCACCTGGTCAATGAGATGGCAAAAGGGTGAAAGTGTGTTCCTTCCTTATCTATGATGTGTTTATATTACTAAAAGCGCTCTTGGGATCTCTTCTTATCTTATCCACAAAATGCTCAGAGATTAGATTACGTAGTCTCTGAATTTTCTCTCTCAGTTTTGCTCTATGTAATAGGCTGAACATTTAGAGCAGGTAGCAATATATACACGTGTTGAGTTATACACCTCATTTCTACAATATATCATGTAATTTTGTAACATTATCTATTTTAATTTTTAAATTGCAATTATTATACTTGCATTGGTTACATAAGTTCCACATTTGGGGGTACCCTTTTTTTCTCTTATTATAATTGCCTTTTACCACACTCTAAACATTCTTTCTCAAATTAACTACCCTGTTTTGTATATAGTAATAGGATTCCTTCCTACTATATGACCTATAGAACCAGAACTTGAGATCAACTCCCAATGTTTATTGAGTATTTCAATAACTACATTTTTGTAAGGATTGAAACGAATTACACATACTTTCCTGTTCTCAGCTCAACATCGATTTTAGGGGTATTCATAAAATTTTTCCCCAATAACGGAGCATATTTGTGCCCCCATTGGGCCTTAACATAGGAAATCACACTATCTAACATTCTATAGGATAACCCTGATCCTGAATAGTTTATATACTACATCCAACCTGACACCATAGTCTCCCTTGTAGATGACATACGCAAGCACACGTGCCACACGTATGCATCTGTCCCTAACAACATTTCTAAAAATGCAGTGGGTGGATAAAACTACTTATAGTGTATGTAATCGCCTGAAAATGTAGGTTTTCTAAAGATCCTCGAGGCAAATCCTACCCCTGTGTTACTAATCCATGTATCCAAATAGGCCATGCCTTTTTATCAAATTGGAACGAACGAACCTCAAAAAATCGGGTCATGTTGTTAAGATATTCTATAAAATTGAGGTAGTCTTGTCTATTGACCTTTCCAAATAATAAAGACATCATCCAGAAAACCCTCGGTATATAGCCTGGATATATTGATAGAATTCACTGGTAAAGACATACTTGTTAACTCCTCCACTCAAGCATAACCATATTGGCAAAAAATTGGGGAAGAAGAGGCGCCCATTGCTACTCCTCGAGTCTGCCTAAAATGTTCTCCTGAGTGGTAAATGTAATTGTGGTCAAGAACAAGGCCCATCATATCGATAATTAGGTTAATTTTATCCCAACTTAAACCAGAAAACTTTATCAGGCTGTTGTAAAAATATTCCAAGCCTATAATACCTGGTATGCATGAAATGACAGTATCAGCTTAAAACCATTTTTGGTTTTGAATTAAAGTGGTGTTCATTTGTAATTAGATTTTGGTACATCAGTGCCAATATAGGTCTGAACTTCATAGCATATGAAGTACAATTTAGTTATTGTAGCTTTAAGCATTGGATCTGTTATTCATTTACGGACAAGTTGAACGGTATGCACTTGCACAGTGCCCCCAGTTATATTCGATAATTTTTGTAAGATATTTTCACATTTTAACATTCATCATTATGAATTTTGTGAACAACAAATGTATTTAGTTCAATATCTATGAAATATTTAGGAAGGGATGGTTTGTATGGAATAGATTTAATTATTTTATATACATACATAATTATTTTATATACATACATAATTTTACAATAGAAACCATATAGGAGAACAATAAATAAATATGTATTTTAATGAATAAATTTATTGGCGCCAAAACTGGTATAAATTGAATGCAATTATGGAGCTAATTGGTTCTGATGAAGTCTGGGATGTATCAGATGAAAGCACTTAACCCTCGTCTACTAGAGCTCCGTATATTGTGTTTTTTACAAAGTTTTGTGAATAAACCATTGGATTATTAACTGGTTTGGTTCATCTTCTCTGGCCTCGAGTCTGGAGGATCTGGCTCTGCTGTTTAGTGTTACTAGTCGCAGTGCACTTGGTTTTACTTATCAGTTGTATTATGGGCAGATTTGGATCCAACTGGGACTCCATTGAGTAGAGAGGAGTTTATATCTCTTCGTCTCAAGCAACGCCGCTCAATCTTGATCGCCAACAAACTTTTGGAACTAGTAAGTGTTATCTAAAACTGTTACGCTTGGGCAGGGATCCCGCCAAGTAAGCCTCATATCTGTTAACCAACTCTGAAGAATTATAGGCAGTGCCTGTGGACACTGGATGGTACAAGTAAGCGCCAGATACCTAATGGGCAACGCGAGGCTATTACACCAAGCCACAAACCAATTTGGATATTAAAGACACAAACGCTTAATGTCAGTCTTTTTGAAGCTGATTTCACTTTGTCTTCAGCTTATTCCACAACAATGAAGAAAATGTGAGAATGGGAGCCCGTCCCAAACAGCAGCGCGAACAATTACGGACATATTCAGCAATGGCTAGTAAAGGAAATGTTATGAAAAAAGGTACTGTAACAAAAGATCAAATATCCAGTCCTAGAACTGGTTTTCCCAAAACAAGAGACCAATGGGAAAATAATAATGTGGGATTTTAATGTTTCTAACGTTTTAAATGATTTTTTAGCTGACGAATATGACTTTGTGGGGAAGTCTGCTACTAAGAATAAGTATAGTAGGAATGGGTCCAATGCTTTGGGTGATGATGTCAAAACCAAAATTCATACACTTGGCAAAAAATTAATACAACTTAGGAGTGCAAGGATTGACAATGCTTATCTGGAAAAATGTTTAATGCTTCAAGTAGTCCTGAAGGGGTTGTTTTCAAACTACCACTTGGTATAGTGTATAATTCAAAGGTTGTCACTGAATTCAATAAGATGTTTGATGGGTTTGGATATACGTACATGAAACAACTTATAAAATGTAATGATGAGAAAATAGTTGTCATTTTACAGGAAGTGGAAGAGTTAAATGAATCAATAATACATGATGTTAACTTTACACAATGGTATGATTTATATTCAAACCAGTTTCTTAATGCTAAAAATAAAGTGAACACTGTATTTAATAGAAAAATGCATAAAATAGAACATGATCTGGAATTATATAAAAATGGTCGAGCATATGTATGGCCCCATTACGACACAGAGAATGAGGGTGGTTTTGAGGTAGTTCAAACAAAAGGAAGACAGAGAAATCATAGAGCCAATGAAGATGAAAATTTTCATGGGGGGAGATACTATCCGGCTCCCAAGAAACATCAAAGGAGATATTAAATGAAGTAAATGTTAGCAAAATGGATAGTTTGACACCTCCAATTTGTATTAATTCTACACATCCTGTACTACCTGAGCATAATGATGGGACAGCATCAAGTAGGATGCAAGGGGAGAACATTATACATAGTAAGGATATACGGGATGTGCCTTTCAACAATTCCGAGACTTTAACACTTACAGTTATGGGGGGTTTAATGTATACAACTATACTGATTTGCAAGTTACACACAAAATCACGACAGTGTTTAGTAAAGGAATGAAATTCATTCCTACTGTGCATTTCAGTTTGTTTGATGTTATTAAAGAGATTAAGTTTCTTCTGTCAAGACCAAATTGCAATAATACACTTAATGATGTCAAAGATAATGCAAACTACAACAGGTCACAGTTAGTTAAGAAAAGTACTTACATTCCTGTTATGAACGCTCAAGTAGCAGCATACGAGAAAATGGTGCAGAGATATTTACACCCTGTATAGAAAGTATAAATCAAACTGCTCAGCACCCTATAATGACAATTTAAGAGCAGGGGCGAAAGAAAATGCTGGATGAATTAATTGTAACAATGAGATCAGAATTAAGAAGCCCGGAGCAAGGGCGGAGGTATTGTGATATTTGACAGCCAACAATACAAAGAGAAATATATAACATAACAATGACCGTAATTATGAATAGATTTCTTTAAAATCAAATCAATATTGGATACAGACGATGATCTGGTACCTGAGGGAATATCTATTAGACAATAGGCACTGTAGTGAGCTATATCAATACTTAAGAATAGAATACCCAATTATGTCACACATAATAGGGGATACCAAGACATACAAAATTTGAAACCCTCCAGACCCATCATTGTGATCTAACCAAAAATTTTTAAACTAGGTGTTACCATAGACCATTGGATTAAATGATTTATACTAAAGTGGTTCATTTAGTAAAAAGACTCAGGACTTTTTGAGCAAGCTGACTATGGATGTATGGATGAAGACCTAAGATTTTAACAGTTGATGTACAGGATTCTTCATGCATACCAGGTATTATAGGTTTGGAATATTTTACAACAGCCTGATAAAGTTTTCTTGCTTGTTGATAAATTAACTGAATATTTATATGATGGGCCTTGTTCTTGACCACACCACATTTACCACTCAGGAGAACATTTTAGGCAGACCTCGAGGAGTAGCAATACGCCTCTGCGCCTAATTTTCGCTAATATGGTTATGTTTGAGTGGGAGAACAAGATGCTCTACCAGTGAATTCCCATCAATATATCAGGTTAGCATGAGGTTTCTGGACGATGTCTTTATTATTTGGAAAGGTCCAATAGACAAGATACCCCAATTTATAGAATATTCAACAACACGGTTCTACTTTTGAGGGTTTATGTTCCAATTTGATAAAAAAGTACAGCCTATTTGGACACATGGATTAGCAACACAGGGCAGATTTAGTCTGAGGATCTTTAGAAACCTACATTTTCAAACCATTACATACAGTATAGTAGTTGTCACCACACATTTTAGAAATAAGAGGATGCATACGTGTATAATGATGTCATCTAAGGTGAGACTATAACGAGTTGGATGTAGTATATAAACTATTTCAGGATCGGGGTTATCCTATAGGAATGTTAGAATGTGATTTCCTATGTTAAGGCCCAATGGGGGAACAAATATGCTCCGTTATTGGGGAAAAATTTTATGAATACCCCTAAAATGTTGAACGTAAACAGGAAAGTATGTGTAATTACATTCAATCCTTACACAAATGTAGTTATTGAAATACTCAATAAACATTGGGAGTTGATCTCCAGTTCTGGTTCTATAGGTCATATAGTAGGAAGGAATCCTATTACTATATACAAAACAGGTAGTAATTTGAAAAGAATGTTAGAGTATGGTAAAAAGGGCAATTATAATAAGAGAAAAAGGGTACCCCAGATGGGAACATGTAACCAATGCAAGTATATTAATTGTAACGAAAAATTAAAATAGATAATGTTGCTGTGTAACCATGATATATTGTAGAAATGAATTGTAACACCAACGATTGTATATATTGCTACCTGCTCTAGAATGTTCAGCCTATTACATAGGCAAAATGAGAGAAAATTCAAGACCTGTATTCACGAGCACTTGTATAGGACAGCAAAGGAGATCCCAAGAACGCTTTAAGTAAACACATCATAGAGGTGGGAATACACTTCACCCTTGCCATCACTGACCAGGTAGAGGTGGTAGATAGAGGAGGAAACCGAAAACATACTTGGCATGGGTAGAAAGTAAATGGCAAATATATGTTTGATGCAACGACACCAATTGGGTATTAATGATAGTATCAGCTTAAACCATTTTTGCCTTGAATTAAAGTGGTGTTCATATTTGTAATTAGATTTTGCACATCAGTGCTAATAGGTCTGAATCATAGTATATGAAGTACAATTTATTGGCTGTAGCTTTAAGCATTGGATCTAAGGTTCATTACGGACAAGTTGAACGGTATGCACTTGCACAGTGCCCCCAGTTATATTCGATAATTTTTGTAAGATATTTTCACATTTTAACATTCATCATTATGAATTTTGTGAACAACAAATGTATTTAGTTCAATATCTATGAAATATTTAGGAAGGGAATGTGTATGGAATAGATTTAATTATTTTATATACATACATAATTATTTTATATACATACATACTTACAATAGAAACCATAGAGAACAATAGATAAATATGTATTTTAATGAATAAATTTATTATGCCAAAACTGGTATAAATTGGAATGCAATTAAGGGAGCTAATTGTCTCTGATGAAGTCTGGGATGTATCAGATGAAAGTGCTTAACCTGTCTATCAGGAGTCTGTATATTGTTTTTTACAAGTTTTGTGAATAAACCATTGGATTATTAACTGTTTGGTTCATCTTCTCTGGCTCGAGTCTGAGGATCTGGCTCTGCTATTTAGTGTTACTAGTCGAGTGCACTTGATTCTAATAAATGTCTTTTTACGGCAGTATAATCAAAACAGTCAGTGTCATGCATTTTTGCTAAAGAAGTTACAGCTTTACCATGGAGTAAGGGGATCAGGAACTTACCCAGAGCCTTTGGTCAACTTCATACTGTTTACATACCCACTCAAACATATGAATGAAGCTATCAAAATTATCCCCCTCTTTAAACTGTGGGAGAAATTTACTGACCCTTTGTGCTTCTGGGGTCCGGTTACTCCCTTCCCCATTACCTCCATGACTCTGGCAAAGAGTCAGCATTTCCCTCTCATGCCTCCTCTGCTGTTCATTTTCCTCAGCTTGTAAACTCCTCATTTTCTCAGCTACTTTAATTCTATACGCCTGGCCTCCAACTCAAGTCTCTTTAGCTCCAGCTGGATTTTTAAGTCCACTGCAGAAAGGTTGATATGTCCATTCTCCGAGGATTTTGTATCTCCACTGTCAGTCTGATTGTCCTCCAGGCTGCTGTTTTCTGATGCAGCTGTAACCAAGGCTTCAATCAGGTCTGCTTTAGTCAGGTTTCCATGCACCTGTCCCCTAGACTGGCACATCTCCACCAGCTAGCTCCTTATCAGCTTTCTATACTCTTCTGCTGACATGCTGCCTGCTCACCCTGACTAATACTAAGCTAACAAAAGAAATAAAATAATTGTGATCTGAACTCTGAGTATACACTGCATGGCTATTTTAGAGTACAAAACACTTTTAGAGATCAC
>NC_056743.1:172718476-172778685 GCF_019279795.1 Protopterus annectens | reverse complement strand
CAAGTTGGGGAAAGATCACAGGTTAATAGAAATGAAGATGGACAGCACAGATGGAACGTTGTAGTAAGAACATAACTTCTTTATTTTGTCTGAAGACGTTGGGAGTGCTACTACGAATTTTAATACATTTTAGCTGTGCACTATTTATCCCATTAATAAACTGACAATTCTTCTGTGCATCATTTAGTCTTTGCTTGGTCTTGAGTCTCTGCTGATTCCTAGAGTGACCTTATGGACATGCCACCACTATTTGCTGTGTTTTCAAAGTGGTGAGGAGGTGGAAGTAGGTTGTTGAGTCTGTCTTGTATGGTACACATGCTCACTCTCACCTGTAGGCAGTTGAATCCCAGTGCACTTAATGCTTGTCTTTTGGGACTTTGGCTTCCTCCACATTCTAAACTAACATGGGCGACGTGGATTCCACACAGAAGGCTCTAGACCCACTTCACTATAAAATCTCCTAGGTTTCTGTTGGTGGTTTTCAAGGCAAGAACCATAAAATATGATTGCTGTTATGCCCCAGAGATTAGTGACTTGACATCTGTTTCTTTGTGATTGTCAGCAGATTGTGTAATCTGGCTTTTTGGTCTAAGGAATGTTAACTGGCCATGTGATTATTCGCAGCTAGTGTTTGTGTCCCCAAAGTCAGTTCTATCATGGTAAACTGTTGGGGGCAGGGGAGATCTGTAATTGAATTTCTTGGCTATTGATTCAGTATTAACAGATAATTGTAAACAATGGTTACTGATCTCTAGGATGTGTACAGCCCACGTTTTAAAACTTTGAAAAAGTATGTGAGTGTTGAAAATCTGTGCTGTTAAGTTGAGAAGAGTATAAACAGTGAAGTCTAAATGAGACTAGAATGCAAAAGTCAGATTGCTGGCAAAAAAAAGGCTGAGAATAGACCAAAATGTTGAACTTGAGCTAGATGCAAGTATAGAGTACAGTGTTTGAAAGTAAAATCGGTGGCAAAAAATATATCCCTTATCCTAATGTTTGGGATTATTTGTCTTTTGAGCTAGTCTTAAGTGCTAAAAGCAATTCAAAATATACAAGCAAACACAGTACATGTGTACAGGATCAGTCTCTGAGTTATCTTGGAACACACTTGAGCCATAGCAGTGATGAGCTTAAGCTTTATTTGTAGGCTTGGGAAGTTTCTTGTGAAATTGTGCAGGGATAATTCCTGTTGCACTTTGAATGGTACATGCTCAGACGGTGCTAGTAGAATAGTGAATGAACTGAAGTCCATTAAAAAATAAATCAAACTTGGACAGGTTTAAAAAAGGTATGGCCACTAATTGCATTTGATCCAGTTTGTAAGAGCGGGGGGGGGGGGGGGGGGGGCGGCGGCAAATGGAGCATTGATTACAGTTAGTGATGACAAATGCCACTTTTTCAGTACTGCTTGCAAACTGTTTTTGACACACAGCAACAGGAAAAATCTCCAAGTAGTGCACATTAAGTACATAGGAAGGTATGTTGTTTTCAGCCCCAAATATGTTCCAGATAACAGCAAATGTAAAAGATGAATAAAAACCAGCAAATATTTTTTTACAACTGACAAGTCTGAGATGCGTGGTTCTTTTACTATCATCCGAGGGGTCAAAATTAAATTAATGCAGAAAATGTCATTGCAGTTGTGCAATTCCCAAAGCTGGAGTGGATATTACAGAAGCTGTTAGGAAATGTGTTGCATCTTAGTGTTGGTCCTTCCTGTCTGAGAACTATGCCTCTGTGAAGGCGTATTATGCAAGTCATAGTTATAGCTGGGATATGGATGTATGAAAGTTTTTAAAATGTTACAGGTAAGTTGTTGGATAGTACAGGATAATGCAGTCTTACAAGTGAAAAGACTGGTTACCTACTTGTCAACAGCATGTGCAGATGCACAGAACAGATCTATGAAATATATCACTAAAAGAATCACGGGCCTAAAGCAGATGCCATATGCTGACAGTCTTTTAAAAAAATTAAAAAAAAAAAAAAAAAAAACTCCAGCTATACTCTGTGGCATATCGTCTACTTAGAGGTGATCTCTGCTTAACATACAAGGCCATGTCAAACCCTGAGGTGGACATGCGCCACTTAAAAAATTCCCAATCCCTCAGAGCCACATGCTCTAGGGATCTAAACCTTGTCATCACAATGAACAAGACATGCTGGATGAATAGATTCCTGACCCAGAGACTACCCATACTCTGGAATAGACTGCCCGTACATGTTAAGCAGAGCTCTGCCTTGGCCCTCTTCAAAAGGAAACTTGACAATTGGATGGGAGATGGGAAATTCACCCCGGGGTTCATGTCAGTCTCCCTTCTAGACAGGGGTCCAGGGAAGTATTGTGGGAAGAAATATCCAGGGAATTGTTATGGCTAGAGTTGTATAGGCCCTAGGGCCAATAGCCTAGTACCAACCTATGTTAAAAATTGAACTAATAGTACCAGTGTATAAAATTAAGTGAATTGATAGTTTTTATAGTGAAAAGTTCACATTGAAGCACTAAACATCCTAAATTGCAAACTATGTAGACTGTCTCAAAGCCTGGTCACTCTTCTCCAGTATCCTGCAGGCTGCTGAGAGCTGTGACCTCTGCCTCCTCAACAGACACTTTACTGTCAGACCTGCTGTGCTTTTGCAAGACCAGTGGTGTGAACACCCACTGATGGTGTCTGTTCTCCAACGTGAATAGAACATGCTGGAGGGGTAGTTATGGAATCTTTTTCCACTCTAAGTAATTATCTTCCTCCTATTTAAATGTATTTAGATGAAGGGATGAAAAAACACTTAATTCGCACCTAGTTTAGCACCCCATGTCCTTCATGCATAGGGGCAACAAGTAAATGTCCTTGTTCTGTCAACCTGTAGGTTTGTAGACAAAATATAAAGGCTAAAAATGACAATAAGAAAAGACAAGGCATTTTAAGATACTCACAGATCAGTACCCTAGTAAGCACCTGTGGATATGTACATTTTCCACTGGTATGACTAGCTTCTTACTCTGAAAAAAGAGGCAATGTCTGAGTCTGTACTGGCAAGGTGTAAATAGTTATATGGCCCAGTTGCCTTGTGTATTCTGTGATAAAACTCTAGAGAGGCTTGTGTAGGAAATCTTTGTACAAAGTATAGGATTTCAGAAGCTGTGGTTTAATCTGAGTAAGTATGCTTTGAAAATTAAAGCAGGCAATGAATTACATACAGCAAGAGTATCGAAGAGAGCATGTTTTCCAGCCAGAGAAACATTAAGAATGGTCAGAGCTAGGGATTTCTGGGTAATGTTGCAGTTACTACTGTCAGAGAATCTGGGATGTTTTGACAGTAATTTAGAAACTTGTATACAAGTATGCCATATGTTAACTTTTGATTTGTCACGTTTTAATTTAATATGATCCATCCAGCTTGAGCTCTTGAGTTTCTAACAAATGTTCCTTTCTCTAGAACCACTAGCCTTACTAATGGCACACACTTCAGCATGAAGTAGCCAATACAGTGGTTGTATTCTTTCAATTCTGGGTGTGGAGCTGGATTTTGTAAACCATAGTAAACACAAAGTTTGTAATGCTGCATAAACAGTTTACATAATCTCTACAACCATTCAAGTAACATAACTACAGCATTTCTTCAGCTGTGACTTAACCAGTTCTGTGTCTATTGATGAGATATGTAGAGAAATGTGAAAGTAATTACAATAAAGTATTACACAAATCTCAATTTCTACTAAATAGAGAACAAATACGGTGTGCCATTGTTTAAGCTTTAGCATTAAATCTAATACCGTGTGTAGCATTGTTTTGGAATTATTGAAAGTATGAACTAGCAATATTTGATGCCTAGATGTGTTTTTAGGATATAACTTCAGAAAAACCTGCCCGAGTCACTATTTGAGATCTTTGCCTTATTTTAAGCAGTTAGTGTTTTGTGTGCAAGCTTTATATGTTTTGTGGTTTGTTTTAAAAGTCTTACCCATATGCCTGTGCCTAGATTTGTTGTAGTTTTGATAGTGTCTTTGTTTTGGGGATTCCTTTGAGTAGTTACACCCTCCTCAGAGTTTAAAAATGGAACTAATCTAGATTGTGGTTGTGGTAATCAAAAGGGTTGTATTTCAATGTTTTTAAGTTTTAATCGAAGAATTTCTATGAAAGTTGAGAAACATGAGCCGCAAAAGTATTCTGGTGTTTTGTTAAGTAAAGAACTGGGCACCTCAAGAAGAAATGAAGAAAGCTCCTGGAAAGGTTGGCTTTCTGTAACTGCCTGTCAGACTTGGCACAGCTCCACAAAACTCTGGTATGAGACTCCGTCTTAATAGAGTTTAAGAGAACAACCAAGGAGAACTGGTAGGAAAATAAGTGCAGTAATGTAGGTAAACTCCTCAAAAATTGAGATCCAAAAAAAAAATGAAAGAGCTTAAGCTAGCACTTTGCTGTTAATTTGCACACCCTTATTTTAACAGCTGTAATTTTGCCCAGTCACTATTACATCAATACTAATACTGTGCACCTGCCTAACTGGCAGCATTGCCAATTATACCCCCCCCCAAAAAAAAAATGCACACGATAATTTTCCCTTTTACTCTGTGGCTGTAATGTTTGCATTGGCTCCCCCCAAGCATTGTTTTAAAAGTGTGTAGGCTTGATTAGCATAAGTCCATTTTCTCTCAACAAATGCCATCCATGTAATATATTGATTTTATCAAATAGACTTGGAAAATCTGTGAACCTCACAGTACATTCTGAATTAATGTACAGGGACAGCCCTGTTTAAAAAAAAAAAAAAAAAAGTGCACCTATTCCAGCATAAACTTGTGCTGCAGCTGACTTACTTTAGTCACTATTTCCTTATGCATGTTAACTGCAGCTCTTAAAGTTAGGGTTATCGAGCAGTGAAAAAATGATGCTAAAATCTGTAACAGTTACAGGGATGTAAAGGTATTTACAGCAAGGGCAATAATTCTCTTTTAGCCTGCTAATATACCAAAGCATTCCCATAAGTGTCCACGTTATTCTTAAAAATATTTAAACTAGTGCTTTAATATAATTTGGTAGTCTACCCATGCATCAGCAACACTTGGTACATTTTCTCCTGTATAATCTCCCACATAGGTTGCCTGATTCTCTATTGCTCTGATATCCCCAAACATTCCCAGGGTAGTTGTCTTTAAATTCCTTATATGACCGAATAAGAAGTGTCCTCTTAGGTCTGTGTGAATCACTGTACATGTTCAGATAGTTCAGTCTTGTAACTTAAATTTCACATCCATTGATGCTCTTGGTTTTATTTCCCAATTTACTCGTACTGGGTTTCTGATAAGGTTTTCATATATTCAAGCCAAAGACAGTCACAAGGCATTTGTTAGTTTATAATCTCAAAAGCACAATGCAGCAGTTTGCTGAGCTGATTGTAAACAATGTTGCCTACACTAAAACTGAAAATATGGTGAACCTAATACCCTCTCTCAAATCTGCCTGTCCTTCAAGATGTACCTGAAGTTGTCTTGCCTCCAGCTATCACACAAAACAGAATAGGAAAAAAAAATGCTAAAAATACTGGAAAAATAGTCCTGATAATAATGCTGAATGCACCTTAAATATCATGAAGCATCATGTAGCCGCAGCCCAACAACACTTCAATTTCAGCATTCATACAGGTTTTGTACCAAGTAAATGGAGAACAGCCACAGTCATTCCCCTGCATAAGAGAGTACCTTTCACAGACAGGCAATTAAAAACCCATAAGTCTGTCTAGCCTCGTATGAAAGCAATGGAAAGACTTGCCATGGAATTAATCATAAGTAGGTAATAGGCTATTGGCTGTAGGGGCCTATACAAGCCTAGCTAAAAAGGTACCCTGGCTTTTGCTACCCGAGAAAATTGTTTTCCGGTGCCCCTGTTGAGCAGAGGTGATCCCCTGGGTGAATTTCCTATTTCCCATCCAGTCATCAAGATTTTACGTGAGTGCTAATGAGCTTTGTTTGATATAGATAGGTAGTTTGTTCCAGAGTATGGAAGTCTCGGACGGAAATCTATCCCTCCTGCATGTTCTGTTTATTATGGTGACAAGGTTTAGGTCCCTAGAATGTATAGCTTGGAGGGATTGGGATTTCTTTAAGTGAAACATGTCCAACAGCTCTGGGTTTGACATAGCTTTATATGTTAGGCAGAGATCGCCTCTGAGAAGGTGATATGCAACGCAGTAAAGCTGGAGGTTTGAGGCCGGTAATCCTCTTTGTGAGGTATTTCTGCAGCCTTTCTTGTGAGGTACATACCAAAAGGGGTGTTATACTCTATAATGGGTCTAATGAATGACAAGTAGTGGGGAACAATTACCTTTTTTTTTTTTTTCCTGGATGAGAAATCTTTCTTGATGGGGTGTGCCATGTAGAAGGCTATACTGACTACTGTGGCGATGCGATTACCAAAGAAGAGACTGACAACCTTTGTCCCAAGGTCTCATCACAATTTCGGTGTCAAGTAGGCTACCACCAATGTGGTAGCTCATGGGTGCAGAGTTTTTACCAAAGGGGATGACTGTGCACTTTTTGGCATTGAGCTTGAGGCCATGGCTTTGACATCAGGCATCTGTCTCAGTGAGGCCCTTTTGTAGGATGTCCACATCGTTAGGGGTTTCAATTATGGCTCCTAGTTTGCAGCCATCTGCGAGCTTTGTTAGCCAAAGACCTTCTGTGTAAGCTTCTACTTCAGAAAAGAAGATACCAAACAGGAGAAGACCCAGGACTGAACCCTGTGGTACTCCACTTGTCACTGGCCTGAAGTCAGATTTGAAGTCTGCTACTTTCACAGTGTGGGTTCTGTCATTGAGCCAGTTGGCAACTGATTTTGTGACATAGGGATTTATACTTAGTTTAGTGAGATTATAATTCCAGGGTGGGGGATGGTGTCAAAAGACTTGGAGAGATATAGATAGGCTGTGTGAACCACCTTACCCTCGTCTACCGCTTTGGTGACTGCTTCAAAGAAGTCCATCAGATTTAGGAGACATGATCTGCCTTTTACAAACCCGAACTGGGTGGGGTCCAGAGTTTGGAGATTACCAGTGTCTTGTTTATAAGTTCCATGGCCTTGCAGACCAGGTTCGTTAGGCTAATGGGGTGGTTGCTCCCCCTTTTTGGAGTGGGATAACCATTGCTGTGCGCCATTCAGTAGGCACAAGGCCTGAGGTAAGGCTATGACTGAACATGGTGCTTAGGTGGGGTGCCAGTTCATTCTGTAGTGCATGTAGAACACAGCCTGGGATGTTGTCAAGTCCCATGGATGCTGCGTTCTTGGTTTTGGAGAGTGTGGTTTTTACCTGTGTAGCCGTGATTACAGGAACTTTGCATTCTTTGGGTATAGAGATGGGCCCTTTAGGGGATGAGAAGGGGGTAAAGTTAGCACTGAACGTATCTGCCAGGATGTTGGCAATATCAGTTGGTTCTATATATTTAGTGCCATTGTGCTGTACATCAGAGCAGATCTGAGGGTTGCCATTGAGATTCTTGACATAGCTATAGAATGCTTTGTGGTTGTCTTTAGAATCAGTGGTGATTTTGTTTTCGTAACTAGCTTTGGAGGATTTTGACAGATCTCAGCTTCTTACTGAGGCTGACCAGGGAGTTCCTCCATTCATGGGATTTTACTCTTTTTTTGCAACAATTTCTTTCTTCTGTTGTAGAGTTTGTTTATGGCAGGGGACCACCAGATTGGCTTCCTTTTTTTAGAGGATAGCATCTTGGTTCTGTTTGGGATAGCACGACTCATGCACTTGTGTAAGTGCTTATAAAGTGCATTTTTGTAGGATTCAGCAGTCGTACCTCTATTGTCTGTCTGCATGAGTGTCATGAAGTTTGCCACTTCTGTCTTAAGAAGCGTGAAGTTGGCTTTGGAGAAATTTTTTACCGTGCTTTCCCTAATGGGGGGTGGGGGTGGGATGTGGATGTCTAGGGCGATTAGCTTCTGGTTGGATCTGACCAATGAGGAATTGACCTGTGGTGTGGAACATCGGTCGCCCATGTTGGTAATGACCAGGTCTAGGATATTGCTGCCCCTAGTGAGGGTGTGGATAAGTTGATCCAAGGCATTGGAATTTGTGAATTCCAGAAAATGTTGAGCAAATGAGGTGGTACATGAGTAGTTTTCCCAGTTAATGGTGAGGTAGTTGAAATTGCCCATTATTAGGGTGTTGGGTTGTACCCTAATATTTTCCAGTGTATCAAGAAATGAGGAGTGGGAATCCTGGGGCATGGTGGGGATCTGTAGCAAGTTGCAATTTGGATTGCTGTCTTGCCCAGAGTTAGTTGTACTAGGATAATCTCTGATGCATTATGCTGAGCAACTAGCCAGGAGGTGTGGATATAGTTAATGAATGTGGATATGCCTCCGTCTTTAGTGCTTTGGTTCAGGTTAGGTGGCCGAAAGGTGTGGTATGAATTATAGGCTGGTAATGCAGGGGTGCTCTCTGAAGCCTTAAACCAGGTCTCTGTCACTGCACAGATGTCGGTGTTCTCCATTTTAAGGAGTGCCTTGAGTGAATGTATTTTGTGGTTTAGATTTCTAGCATTGAGTAGCATTACCCTCAGATTTTGCTTGCTTTTACCTGTTAAGGTGGTTATTTTGTCATTTGAACCTTGCCTAAAAAAGGCACTATAGGAGTAGCAAGAGCCTTAACCAGTGTCCAGAATCCCAAGGGAGACAGATGCTGGCCATCTCTGGCAAAGCATCATGGTCTGTCAATCATGTCATCCCAGGCAGACAGATACTGGATCCCCTTAGAATGACACCAGAAGCTTAGCCAATTGTTGAAGTCAATAATTTTGTCCTCGTACTCTGGTATCATTCTGGGTGTTGGCAGGATGCTAATCAGGGCTAGGGTCATACCTGCCTGGGCTACAAGATCGGAGAGCACCTCCATGTCTCTCCATGTAGTCCAGTGAGGTACGTCTCGGGTCATTCACACCAACATGGACAGTGAGAATCCAAACACTAGATTTGGATTTGTTAAGGGCAGGTCATGCCAACTCAACGTAGGTGGTCTTCACATATGTCTGCAACCTCAAAGGAAGCACCCAGATTTGTTCAGAACTAGTGATCAAGGACACTGCATATACAAATGCCGTAGATATAGCAAATTTGCTGGCTGGCAGATTCAGCGAAAACTTCACCCCTCTGTAAATGAGGACATCCCCAGTACCTGCCCCCTTCCCCTTATATCTAAGGAACAGGTCATCGTTGCTGTCTCAAAGGCAAAAAATGCACCCTCCGTGGGACCCGATAACATCCCAGGCTGCATCCTACGTGAACTCTAGCAGGAATTTGCAGCACAAATAGGCACCCTATTTAATCAAAGCCTGAGTACTGGCTTCGTCCTAGCTGAGTGGAGGACAGTCACTGTCATCCCTTTACACAAAGGTGATGTGTCCACTGATTTTGCAAAATTATAGGCCCGTCAGTCTAACTACCCTGATCTGCAAGGCCATGGAACGGATTATCATGGACTTCATGAACAAGAACATTGGCAACCTCCAAATGCTTGATTCCACATAGTTCGGCTTCATCAAGGGGAGGTCATGTCTGCCAAATTTGGTCTACTTTGAGTCAAGTCACCAAAGTCATGGACAAGGGGAAGATGGTGCACACTGCCCACCTTGACCTGGCCAAAACCTTTGACACTATTCCCCACTCAACCATAATAGATAAACTCTCAACTAGGCATCAAACCATATGTTATCAGATAGGTAGCAAACTGGCTCACTGAGCCCACCTAGTCATGATAGGGGAACCACCTTAAGCAGTAGACCTGTAACAAGTGGCGTACCCCAGGTTTTGGTCTTGGGGCCTCTGCTATTTGGGATATACTTTTCTGAGGTGCAGGCCAAAACCAGTGGGCTATGGCTGACCAAGTTTGCAGATTACTGAAAATTGGGTGCTGTCATTAATTCCCCTAGTGATGTTGACATCCTCCAAGAGGGTCTCACTCAAACAAATGACCGGTGCCAGAAACATGGCCTCAAGCTGAATATCAAAAATGCATCATCATCCCCTTTGGGGCGAATGATGTCCCCACAAATTATCACATTAATAACATCCTAAGCACTCGGTCATGAGGTATTTGGGCACCCAGGTTAATAGCCTAACTTTTGACCACCATGCGGTTTCCTTGCTACGGAAAGCCTTCTACATGACCTACCTCATAAGTAAGGGTATCTCGTACAGGGACAAGGAGGTCATAACATCTCTGTATTCTTTCCTTATAAGGCACATTGAGTACAATGCTCCATTTAGCATGTACCTTACAAAGCATATGCAGCAGCTGGAGAGACCAGAGGTTCCACACCAGGAGAATCCAGGGCCTTAAACATACACAGGCTAAAAGCCCTATCCCCTCTGCTCAGTTTCATACAGACTCCTCAGAGATGACCACTGCCTGGCATACAAGTCGATCATGGACCCCACCTTGATGTGAATGTTGCATATCCGCAAGTCAAGCTCCACTCGAGTAACTTTCATGTGCGGCCTTAATCTAGTCTGTGACGTCAACAAGACTTGGTGGGACAGATTTGTGTTCCAGAGACTCCCTCATCTATGGAATGGTCTCCCTTTCCACATGAGAGTACCTCTTTACCCCTTATTAAGCGCAACATGGATGGGAAACTGAAAATATACCCATGGGATTCCACCCAATTCCCAGCTGTCTAAACATGGGCTAAACTCTTGGCTAGGCTTATAAGGGCCTCTGGGCTAATAGCCTATTAACCTCCTATGATCTTATGTTGTCTGCTGGATTGCCAACTGGCTCAGAGATAGGCTGCAGATAATCAAAAGGGGGGAATTTACCTCCACAAGGAGACCATTCACTAGTAGAGTCCACTGGGGTTCTGTGCTCAGACCTCTCCTGTTTTGGCATCTACTTTTCTGAAGTAAAAGCCAATACCAAATGGCTCTGGCTTACTAAGTTTGCAGATGACTACCAGCTAGAAGCAACCACTGAATCCCCATATGACTTAACCATCCTGCAGGAAAGTTTGACTTAAATAACTGGTGCCAAAATCATGGACTGAAACTAAATGCTGAAAATGTATTGAATCTTTTGGGAAACAACCTATCCCAGGGAACTACCACACTGAGAATATGCCCCTAAGAGTTGACCCAGTTGTTCGGACTTGGGAACTTATGTGGACAGTTACCTAACTTTTGATCAACATGTGTCTATTGTTGTAAGAAAGCCCTTCTGTATTGCACAGCTTATAAGTGAGGGTGTATTCTAGATTTAGGGATGTCATTGCCTCCCTTTTCTCATCCCTCATTTGGTCAATCATTGAATGTAATATCCCCTTTGGTATGTATCTCTCCAGACACATGTAACAACTGGAATGCGGACAGATACCTTTCTACAATGATACAAGGCCTAAACATGTTCTACATGGACAGGCTTCAAACCTTATTGCTATACTCCGTATCCTACAGACTGTTAAGAGGTGACCTGTGTCTGGCATACATTGCATTCTCTGACCACTTACAGATGGATTTACTGCACATCAGCAAGTCAAATGGTGGAAATACTTGGACTAGGGATCTAAACCTTTTCTGCAATATCAACAGAATGGTTTGGGGGGACATATATATCTCGCAGAGGATACTGCTGCTCTGGAACAGACTCCCCATCTGTATAAAACAAAATTCATTCCTGTACATATTTAAGTACAACTTAGATCTAGGAATGGGGAATAAAAAATAATCCTAGGACTGCCCCCCCCCCCGTGTCACTAATGGACAGACAGCTCGAAAACGTTTTATCCCATGTGTGGATCCCCTCAAATTGTTTATAGTTTGAACTCCATTATTCTCATTAGGGGTAATATATAGATATTGACCATCGCATGGGTAATGCCATTCTATTCCATAAAGTAGCTTAGTCCAATATAACTTACAAACAAGATTTCATCATTTCTAATTTCATATACTTCATAAATCTTCTTAAAAATGAAATAATTTAATAACTATCCTTAAAAATTTGGTTTATATGATCAGAAAAACTCAGTGCTGTATTTACCCATATACCCAGGTCCTTAAGTGAATCTACAGGATTCAGTTCATGTATGTTGTATTAAATATTCAATGGCTGCTAAATATCACATGCTTAGTTTTTTATGTATTTATCTATGTTGTTCTTCTGTACTCATGGTCAATTTAGTCATGCTGTTTTGTGGATGTAATCAGTTTACCCATTTTTCAAGTCATTTGCATGCAGACTGTAGAACATCTTAGCTGAAAAAGATCTGAAAGATGCAACCCAAATAAGTTATGAGCCTGGGACAGAGCCCTGACTGATGTACAGTTTCACTTGTCTAATTGCTGTATGATACTCGTCCTATTTGTAAGCCATGTAGCTATCCATCTTATTAAGATTACATCAATATGAAGTTCTGATTTATTGGTCAGTGTTTTGTATATGACACTATCAAAGATCGAAGTTAAGTCATAAATCACAATGTTTCATTTGTAACTGCTGTCACATTATAGAATATCACGTTACAGGTTGTTATAGAACTATTTTCAAAATATGCAGGCTACTGTATGGTTTCAAGTCCCAAATTTTCCATTTCTTTCAGTTTATCCAAAATAACCTTTTTCATTGTTTTTCCACAAGAAAGCAAACTTAAGGGTCTACATAACTCTGGGTTTATCCTATTCACCTTTTCCTTAAAGATGTGCTTAAGAAGTGCACATCTCCAACCTTGAGGAATCTTCCTATACTTAACTTGACCCAGTGAATAACTGACATAATGGCACTTTAACTGTATGATGAAGTGTTTTCAGGTCATTGGTGCTAATTCCATATCCTCTCTGCTTTGTTTGTGTCTAGTTTACATAGTTTCTTCACGATAATCTAATTTAATTTCAGTATCTGAAGTTACCTGGATGTTGCTAGGACAATTTAACGTCCCCTTTGTGGGGCCAAACTATTTTGCGTAAGAATTTGTAAGTAAGTCTATAATCTGTTGTGTCTGAGAATAATAAATCTTAGAATCTGCACACAGTTTATCGATTTGAATGTTTTCACTCTTACCACATCTTGTGCATCTATAAAATGTTTTCCAATTCTGATAACTTTATTTACATAAAATTTCTTCAAATATTTCCTGAACTTGTCTCTCTGTTTAATTTGTCTGTCCAGTTTGTTTATTCCAGTTTTTGAAGTTATAGTTTAATCTCATTTCCATTTCTTGTATTGTTTACCTCTTGAGTATCTTAAACTTATGGAAATGCATCCTCCTGACCTAGTGTACCTAGGTCCTAATGTTTTTATATTGTTTCCCTTTCAAAAGTTTGCCACACTCATTCATTTTTTCCACTGAATGAATCACTGAATTTAGATTTACACAGTGACGGTTTTATTTCCATAGTCATTAATTTTCTATGCATTGATTTAGTTTTCAGTTTGGCAGAATTATCAAGATGTAATTTAACTTTTATACCCCAATGATTATTACACACCTTGACATGAAGTAATAGTCATTTCCTAAATGAACACAAACAGTACCCACTGTGTTCTGTTCCCTGGTAGATCTGTATACAATCTGTAGTAACTGTTGTTCCTGAACATATGTTGTAGATAATTTCCTTAGTAATGCTGAGTCAATATTATTCCAGTCGGTTTCATTTAAATTTAAGTCCTCAGCAACTGTTCTTTTCCCCTTGTGGGTTTCATGCAGAAATGTATGGATTCCTCTCCAGGTCATCAGCACTTGACTTTGCTCATCTCTACGCTGTAACTATTGCCAGTTCAGTGTGTCTTTTTTGTCCTTTACCCAGTCCATAGTATTGATGTTATCATGGAACACGTAATAATCACAGGTCTCATAACAATCTGTCAACACCTCCACCTCATTTTTTGTTAGAATATCTGATACAGTAAAACCATTTATACCCTGAAAGAACTTGTTTCCAGTCATAGTTCTTATAACTGTATTTCACAAGTAATAGCAGCAATAATCTTTTGCAGATGTAGGAATTTTTTCCAGTAAAAAATGCACCTAGCATGAGCAACTGGCAGAGATAACATCAAATTTTGCTGTGAACTGTTAAATTTTTGACATCAAAAACATTTCATCTTGTGTTAGACAAACAATAAAATATGTCTGTTGCAAAACTTATCTTCACTTGTCTTGACAAGTGGACTCCATCCCGTCTAAACACGTGGGCCCAAAAATTAGGTTTGGATGTTCTGCTGTTTTAAATTGACCTTCTGCATCAGTTTTGCTAGTCAAAATAAATGATGGATACCTAAAAAAATCTTTTCATTCATGCAAATTGACTCTCCTTTATGTGATTTGTGAAAAATATGTCCTAACAACTCAACGAGCAATGCTAAGAAGGCTAGTAAATTCCTGCATGACAGTCAGAGGGCTGGGCGTTTCCATTTGAATGTGGTCGTAATACCTCTTTTATACCTCAGTCATTTCTGAGGATTCCCATGTAAAGTGTTCCTTCATCCTGCTAGTAGTTTCATCAAAGGTCAAATTTTCCACTGGGGATTCAGGGTCCACTGACTCTTCCTCTGTGGATCCATATCCCAATGGGGAAGATAGTTGAGAGTTGTAAGACAGTGATTCATCTGAGGAATCTGAAAGGACTTCCTCTTCGCTAGTAACTGTCCTGGTAGGCTGAGGCCTAGGGCTCAGGAGTGGAGGAGAAGTGGAACCAGCAACACCAGTGGTAGGCCTCCATGCCATAAAAGCACTGAAAAGGCTTTGACTGAATGCCCGTCAATCAGGCATGCTTTCTGTTGTGGGGGAAATATGTTTTCCCTTTTCCCTTCTTTTAAGTGGTCCGGTTGACGTCTGCCTAGAAACCAGTGATTGCAAGGGTTTGGAGGGCTCAGGTGGTTACTCAGAAAATGCAGGTTCCCCCCTCTTCTTCAGAGACCAGCACTGGAATAGCCTCTGTGGACGTGCTCTTGCCTAAGGATAGTGCGGCATCCTTAGAGGTACCCACAACATCTGGAGTTGCGGATCTGCATCCAGATCCTGGAACCAGGCCGATGTTGGCCACAGGTTAGCAGTCGGTAGGAAGAGTCTCAGCAGTAGATGAAAGCTGTAATATTTCACACACAATTATTGCATTGTAATCCCACATTGTTACTGGTTTCATTACTGTCCATCTCCCAAATTCTGTCGTGGCTGCATTTCCAACATACTCTTGATTCTTCTAGTCAACTTTTGTCCCTTTCTTTACTCTAGCATTTTCCATTGAAACATTGGAAAAGGTTTCCAAGATACAGTCCTTCTGTAGTCTTTATTACCAGAAGAACAAGAAGCAGAAACTCTCTGTTTCACAGCTCACTTTTTGTTGGACAAACTTGTATTTCCTCCTTAGGATGTACTTCATGAAAAAAAGATTTTGTCCCTCCAGGGTAAAATACTTTCAAGACAGCTGGGTATAGCAGTGTGAATCTTACACCTGCGTCTCGACATTCCCTGAGTAGTGGAATACATTTTTTTTCTCTTCTGCATAGTGTACAATGAGTAATCATTCTCCACAAAACACTCTCTCTCACTTTTAGTACTTTGTCTTTCTGACACATTTTTGTCAAAATCAACTTCTGCTGCTATATGCTGGTAGGATTGCATCTTTACTATTAAAGGTCTAGATTGCTCTCTCATAGCCAGATTTGGATCATACACACAAGTTCCCTTTCGGCTAACAATTTCTGTTGCGGAATACCAGCCTAGTCGCTTACTTGTGCTTTCATAAAATTAAAGCAGTCTGTTCCTTCTAGCTTTTCGGGTATAGCTGAAAATCTCAGGTTTTCCCTGGGTGCTCTGTTTTCTAATTCTGTTATTTTTTTAAACATCTCTGAGTAGTCTCATATTCAGCCAGCCTTTTCTTCATTTTGGCCTCTGATTTTTGCAGTTTTATCACCTTATCTGAATATCTGTTTAAAGCTTCTTCCATTTTTGTTCCAGCTTTTTGTTTATATTGATATACTCCATCAGTGCTTTGTTTATTTTAACCAGGTCTGTATGCAGTTGTCTTATATTTTCCTGTAGGTTACTGGAATTCATGTCTGGAGTTTGCATTGCTTTTGACTGAACAGCTGCATATATTTCCCCAGTCTGTGTTTCTTCCTCACTGATTGTAGCTGATTTTCCTCCAGGTCTTTTGTATTTATTTTTTCCTGGCATCCCTGCGGTACACCTTATAGTCAGTTTCTGAAATGTACCCATAAACACAAGTCTGCTGGCCTTCTCTGCTGAGCTTCTGTTTTCACAGTGGGAGAGCTAGAATTAAGCTGTTACTCAATGTGCAGCTGTCTTGGAAGTCCTTGCAATAATGCTTTTTTAATCCTTCCAAGTTCAGTTTTGATTTCTCCCTTTTAGCTTGCACCCTGCCTCTCTTTTCTACATTCCTTGTTGGGGAAAAATGTCATTTTCTGTAGACTGAATGTTTTATGATTGAACAATGTTATCATTCATGTAATCTGTGTGTTATATAACAAAGGAATATCCTGTTTAGTACATATTCTGCTTGTGTTAAAGACATTAATCGGTTTATTCTTCCTAATTATTGTGAAATTTTATTATATTCTATGTGCTCTGAATCCAAGAATGCTGAATATTTGTACCCTAAATTCCAAAATTGTCATCGATAGTAGTATATTTAATAGGGGTTGAGTGATCTCTACTAAAAGCAGACACCTCCATTCCTAAATGTGTTGAATTTGCACTTTACCTAATATTTATCTCTTCAGCTCACTCATTAATACAAATAAGTTTTCCATGCGCAGATGCAGTGTTCAGTAAATGTAGATTTACTATTAAATATACTAAGTAAATCATCAACCTTTTGAAATGAGGAATACAAGTCTCCAATGTTATCAGGTGTTACCTGTAGCACACACACGTGTGTGTGTGAATCTGACTCTCTCTATCTCTCTCTATATATATATATATATATAATTTAGTACAATGTGCAGTATACTTGGACATTAGCAAATTGTTAATAGCATACTGATGTAAGGAGTCATTTCTCAATTAAAAAATGATTACAGATTTTTTTAAGAAAGGAAAAATCTAAATTAGTACCCACAGAATTCAAAGAAATTAAAACAATTATTAATTTAGATGAAATTATGAGGGAACTTTATGCAGATAAAAAATTAAGTACACTGAGCAAATCTTGTACAAGGGGGAAATACTTCATAAAGTGGAAACTCTGACCTACAATACCGCTTTTGCCAGTCACACTAAAATGGTTAGCTCTCATATTGCTATAGCTTGCAGTTGCACCTCATAACAGTAAAAGTCAGAGGTAAAAAATAAGAGAGACCTCAGTGTCTCTTACCAAGTGGTTGCAAAATAAATTACAAACCAACACTGGATGGTTTCAGATAAGCTCGGGACACGTGTGTGTAGTGTATGCTGCTAACAGTCCTGTACTAGAGTTCCACAGAGACTGGCCAAACAGCTGAAAAATACAACTGTGCTTATTTTTATGTACTAATTAAATCAGTTGATCAAAACTGGAAACCTGAACTATATACTATCTACAAAATGGCTAGTGTATGTGTGTGTCTTTCAGCAGAATGTAGAATTATAATGGTTTGCACTCTATATGTCTTATAACAATGACAGAAAATCAATTACCTTGGCTACTATGTATACACTGGCCCATTTGATTAGACATCTGAGGTGTTTATAGTTAAAAAAAAAGTGTGTATAAGTGGTAGGCATATTTTTGTGTGCATAACTTTAGAACCTTAGCTAGTTCATCTGGCTCCCCCAGACAGCAGCCCTGACTAGTCCCTCTTCTAAAAAAAAAAAAAAAAAAAAACAAATGTATATATATATATATTGGAGGTTCTTGATGAACTTTCAAAAGCTAAAGGACATCATTTGGGATAGCTCTGTTTTTGTTTCTAAGAAAGGAAAGAATCTTAAAGATTTTTTTGAAGAAAAGCAGTTTTAACAGTTTGCATCAAATAGTCAGAATGTGGGCATGATGAAATGTAAAAATTGTAAATTATGCCAGCATATAAAAAAGGGAGCATATATTAAATAAAGCATAATGCATGTGTTTACCCAGGTTTAAATGATAGGGGAAACTTTAAGGTAGTACTAAGAAGGAAAGTGTTAATGCATTAAACTCTTGGGTCATATGTAAGCCAATTAAGTATTTAAATAGATTTGTTGACTGTGCAGCTAGGTCTGATGAAGTTCCAAGAAAGGACTGAAAGTTCTTACCAGTTGTGATTTGCTCCTATTTCCTATATTGAGGCAACAGATATGGCCAACATACTGTCCGACAGATTCGGTGCCAACTTTACCCCTCTTTCCCCATCACAATACAGGAAGAATGCCAGGCACCCAGCATTACTGCAACACGGGTTAAAGCTGCATTTTCTAAGGCCAAGAATATAGCTTCCATGGGAACTGATAATATCTCTGGCTGTGTTCCACATGAACTACAAAGCAAACTTGCATCACATCTGTGTGCTCTGTTGAGTCACAGCCTCACCTAAGCCTTTGTCCCTACCAAATGGTGCACTGCTACAGTCATCCCTCTTCAAAAAGGGGGAGCGACTACAGGCCCTGGGAATTATTGCCCCGTTAGCCTGATGAGTTTGATATGTAAAGCTATGGAGTGCATTATCATGAACCTGATTAACAAAGATATAGGAAATCTCTAAACTCTGGAGCCCACACAGTTTGGCTTTGTGAAAGGGAGATCATGCCTGCTCAACTTGGTTGACTTCTCTGAGTCTGTCACCAGGGCTGCAGATGAAGGTAAGGCCTACCTTGATCTGGCCAAGGCTTTTGATACCATTCCTCACTCGGGAATTATGATAAACTCACCAAATTAGGCATCAGCCCCTCTATCACTAGGTGGTTTGCAAATTGGCTCACAGATAGAACACAGAGACTGAAAGTAGTGAACTCCAAGTCAGACTGCTGACCAGTCATGAGTAGAGTCCTACAGGGATTGGTCCTGGGTCTTCTCCTATTCAGCATCTACTTCTCAGAAGTCCAGGCAATCACAAAGGGACTCTGGCTGAGCATTTTCAGAGATGACTGCAAACTCAGATATTATTAACTCCCCAAGTGATGCAGACATCCTATAGAAAGGCCTCACTGAGACCATTGACTGGTGTCAGAACCATGGCCTTAAGCTTAATGCCAAAAAATGCATAGTCATTCCCTTTGGTAAAAGCTCAATTCCCACTAATTACCACATTGATGGAAGGCCACTGAACACTGAAGGCATAAGAGATCCAGGCATGCAGGCTGACAGAAACCTCTCCTTTGACCACCACATTGCAACTGTGGTCAGAAAGTCCTATGTGGCACATCTCATTACCAAGGGTTTTGCATCCAGGAAGAAAGAGTTCATCATCTCTCTCTCTACTCGTCCCTTATTAGACCAATCATAGAGTATAATGCCCCATTTGGCATGTACCTCACTAGACACCTGCAAGAGCTGGAGAGGCCAGAGAAGTAACTCACGAAGAGGATCCTAGGCATTAAACACATGTCCTGCACAGACAGACTCCAAACACTCCAGCTATTCTCTCACATATTGCCTACTTAGATGTGATCTCTGCTTCACTTACAAAGCCATACCTGACCCAGTTCTGTTAGAAATGCTACATCTTAAGAAATCCCAATTCCACACCACATGCTCCAGAGACCTCAACCTCATTACCACAATCAACAGAACATGCATGCTGGAGGGACAGGTTCCTCACCCAGAGACTGCCCATGTTCTGGAATAGACTTTCCATACACGTCAAGCAGAGCACCTCATTGTCACTCTTCAAGAGAAATCTTGATGAGTGGATGGGTAGTAGAAAGTTCACCCCGGGGATCACTCCAGTGGCTCTACTTGATAGAGGCACTGGGAACTAATGTCGGGTGGCACAATGCCAGTGCTCTTCTATGTGCTAGGTTTGTAAAGGCTCCAGGGTCATTAGCCTAGTACACACCTATGAACCTATATGTCACTCGGATTGAAGAACTCTACCACAGCAACAACCAATAGCATGATAATACATTACTGGCATTATGGTTTTCACATGAAAAGCCTTTGACTTTCAGTATACAAGATACGTGGTCTGCTATTTCTTGTAATGCTCACCCCTTCAGATATTTCTGGTTTTCCGTGATATGACAGAGGCGGTGTGGGTGATACTTGTAAACCAGGAAGAATATTGTTTCAGAATTGGTGAGATGGAAAACATGAGAGTTTGAATGGACTTCTGAAGGACCCACAGAGTTAACAACTTCCAGGACTACCTGTGGGTTAGAGTTTTCTTGCACATTATTCTTCGGGGATATTTCGGGATGACTTCTGAGATGGTGTCTGACCTCACAAGTGGCTCCCCTTGGATGATTAGGAGTGCTAGGTCCATAGTTGTCGGATTCTGGACTTATATGTGGACAACGCTCTACAGACAGGTGTGGCGTGTAATAGAAGGACTTTCAAAGTTTTGGACAGGTGGGTTTTTGTTTAGAAATATCTACTGAAGTCAGCGAAAAGGCGCATGTACTCTGTAGCAGGAGATGGCAAACGTTTTACCTCATTCCTTAATTCCCTGCATATATGCTGTTTATCGTATAGTTTAGTAACAGTTAACCTATAGCAAAAAAGCTTTTGACTTACTTGCCACACATTAATAGACTGTGATTAATTTATTAGACTTTGTACTTGTTTGCATTTTTTTCTGATTATCTGGCTTCTCAGCCTTTTGGCTAAGTTCAAGTGTAGCATCTGTGAAACGTCATGGGATATTGAGGTTTGCATATATGTTGAACTATCTAAAATAATGTCCAAAACGTAGCTTAGATATGATACTTCTTAACCCCTTAGCACAAGTATTCTGGAGAAAACCAGAAGTGGGCATGGCTTATGTGATTGACATGCTAAGTGGTCGTGAGGTTGTATACAAGTGATGCATAACTGACTGTCATGCAAATTTGACAGTGATATCATGTATGCATTGGTAGTTGACAGATATTGAAATCACTGCTGTACACATAGATTCCACTGGAGACTAATGTTATTAGTTTGCTTGGTCCACATTTTACAGAGCCAACAGGGCAGTTATGGTTAGAGCTAACCCATAGCTGGCCTTAGGCATAGGCCAACTAGGCTGCCGCTCTAGCAGGGGCACTTTTCCAGTATTTATTTGCTGTAAGTAGACCAGGATGGGGGCACCGAGTGGTGTGGTGGGGGGCACTATGGGGTTTAACCCCTGCTGTTAATGACTGGAAGTTGCTTATTAATGGTGGGTTTGTGATTATGGCTTAATTTTATTTTAATCTGTGTTTTTCCACTAATTATTTCCCCATATTCCATTGGGACCAAGAGTGTCCGGGTATGACCACTTTACTGTGTAGGTCTTCTAACTTGGTAAACCTACAATGAGTCACACTGTTACAGAATTATTACCCTTATGTAGGTTGGAACCTCTGAGACATCAACTGTTCAGTTCATCACATGCACCTGCTTAACTATTCACATTCAGAATATCTGCACTTTTTAGTTTGCGATGAGGAACATTTTGCTGTATTTTTGAAAATTTGATTGTCATAACTGCTTACATAAACGTTTTAAAATGTATCTTTTTAGTTGTGCTTTATTGTAGACATTTAGAGACTGGATGTAAGTGACAAATGATTAGAAGTAATTTATTTTCTTTGCAAATGACTGTACCATACTTGCCATAGACATGGCAAATTTATTCAGGAAATACAACATCCACAATCAAATACACAGTCAAACTACCTGGTATGATTGAGTGCAGATTTACAATTTTCATAAAGGCCAGTGATTCATATTACATTTTTTTCTTTTATTAGAGTGGTTTACAGAGCTGTCTACATCTTAGGTGGTGGTTCTCATTTGTGATGCCAGAAAGAAGTTAGTTGTGATAGCAAGAGTCTTAGGAAAATTGAAGCTACCTGTTTCCTAAGTGTGCAGATACCCTTATAATGTCAGAAATGAGGCTTGTGTTTATACAGTATTTATTTCAAGAATTTTCCTGTATGGCTTTTCACTTATTTTTAGAGTTTTTGTTTAACTTGCTTTTACTAATTTCCCTCAGTCTTAATGTACCATACTTTAGTGTATTTACCATAATAATTTATAAGATTATGAAGTCATGCTATGTGCTTAGCACTTGTACAACAGCAGTTGTGAATACTGCTGTTTTACAGATCTTGATACAACATGAGTACAAGCAATAACTAGAGTTGCCACCTTTTCAAATGCCCAAAGTGGGACATTTTTTTTTAGTAGAAATGTAAGATTTTGCAAGACAAAACATACCCACAGCCAGTGCAAAGGACAGAACTTTACTTTTTTGTCAAAATAAAAACTTATTTTTTCAGCATTTAAGTTATTTATACTATTCCATATAATATTTATGTTTTCCAGATAAAAAATAACTGTATTATGCAACTATTAAAGAAAACATAAGAAATATATTTTGTCTTAAAATCTCAGGACATTTGGGCTTTTTTGCAGGACACAACTACCCAAAGTGGGACTGTCCCTTGCAAAGAGGGACAGGTGGTAACCTTAGGATTAACAGAGTACAGCAATCAGCAGATGTTCTTCGTGTATCACTGTTGCAGTCATCACACTTGTGTTATCTGCCTGCAGGTAGCCCTCAGTTGGCCCGAATACCAGAGACTTAGTATTTCTGCATTGGTTGCTGTCACTCGAGGACTGATGTCAGGGGTATAAAAACAGGCAGCCAACACCATTGCATCAGTCCTTCTTGTCAAGGAGCCCGAAGCAGAAGCAGTTTGCATGAGTGACGGTCGGCCAATACCTGAGTTTTTGTTTCCGAATTGAATCATCCTGAAGTTGTCTGAAGCTAAGTACCCCATTGGGGATCCTTTTTTCTTGCTCTAACCGATGTCAGAAAAAGTTAACAAATATCTCGCCTGTGGAAAGCAAATAACCACACTGGGATTTCCATTCTTACTGCATCACTTGTTTAGGCCCAGACCACGATGTACCTCGCTGTCTATTTTGTGCTTGAACTATTCATCAGCGGGCCCTTATTGTCACTAAATACTTTTGCTGTCAATCTCCGTATTCTGAAATGGCTTCAGTAAGCCACCCGACTACCGATCTTCCAAAAAAAGTAAGGATAAAGACAGAGACAGACCGCATAGGTCCAAAGCTGCCGACGATGCTACCATTAAGCTAGTCCCCAGTCCACCAGTACTCAGTGAGGTGCTTTTGCACCCCTTGATAACCGCTTTTACAGATTTGCAGGCCTCTGCTAAGACCCATTTGGAGTCTGGTATGCCGTGAGATGCTTCGACTATGGAACCTGTGGATGTCTCTATCTTGGATGAGTCCAGAGCCACTGTGCAGGCACTGGCTTCTGAGGGGTGTATTCAGGCCTTCTGATTTTCACATTAGACTGATGACTTCATTTCAAACCAAAAATACAGAATTTCTCAGGCTTAAAGTTTGCACTACGCCTAGGAAATCAGCGACCAAAGTGCATTCTCAGGCCCACATGCCACAATAACAAATGCTTAGAATGGCTGAGGACCTCATTACTTTAATTAGGGGAAGCCAGTCTCTCCCCCCCCCCAAAAAAAAGACCAAGAACTGATTTTCCTTCTGATTCTTCTGATCAGGAATCTGATAACTCTGATCCTTCTGATTACCAGGACATACCCTTATCGACCTATGAGGATTCTGATGCAGGGGTTCCATTCCCTCTGCTTCCCCTCCAGAAGATTTTTCCTTTGGTGAAACCCTGCACACCCTTAGAGAGCATTTCCGCTGGGAGAGCCAGGACTACAACCAGTCCAAAAAGTGACTCAAGGAATTTTTAAGCTTGCCTCAGCACAGGCCTGTAGCTATCCCTCCTGTTCTGGAAATTGTAGATGATGACTTCTTGGAATCCAGCCTTACCCCTGATACTTTGCCCCAGCTTCTGGGAAACCTGACAGGTACTATAGAGTGCTCGACTCCCACAAATTCCTTTTTAAGAATCCTACTGTGGATCCAGAGACCATTTCTCAGGGACCTAAATGCATTAAGGCTGCAACTGCCCAAAATCTTACCCTTTCGGACGGGGATTCTAAGGCTTTAGACAGATGGGGTAGAAAGGTATACACCTCTGCTACTCTTGCCATTAGGGCTTTATATTGCCAGTTTCATATGTTAAAGTATCATCAGCATATTATGGAGCTAATTAAATAAAAATTTTCTTGACTCCTGACTGTGCAGAACACAAACATATACAAGAGTTAATACATTCTGCTAACCAACTTGGTAAACATACTTTGCAGTGTGGGTCTAATGCCTTAGAAGCATCTTGCAGGGCTGCTGTTGCTGGATCTGTTCTTAGAAGGCATGCTTGGCTTAAGGAACAGAACTTGCCAGATCATGTCAAAGCAAAATTACTAGATGCACCATTAAATGAAGAGCATCTATTTGGCAATAAAGCAGTAGTAGTCCTCAAAAGGATGGAGGAGAAAGGTAAATCTATGCAAACTGTTAAAGATTTCTTACAAGTACAGCCACCTAGATTAAGTAAACATTGACCTTCAAACAACTGGTCTTTTCCAGTCCCTTCCAGGCCTTCTCAGTCCAAGCCCAGGGGCAGCAGACCACCAAGACTTCAGTCTCAGGTTATGCACAGATCTAAGCAATGGAGTGCTCCCACGTCTAAAACAGGGAGTAGTAAGCCACCATCCTATGGTAAAATTGCACAATGACTTATCCTTAACTCCTCCAAGCCTTGCCCAAGTACTTGCACCTTTAGGAGGGAAACTTGCCCTGCATGCCACAAACTGAGAATACATTACCCAAGACAGATGGGTCTTAAACATTGTTTCCCAGGGATAAAGATTCCACTTCCGCTTACTCCTCCCAACCCTAAGTGGATGGCCAGACCTCTCCCAAACCAGTGGGCAGAGGCCCAAAAGCAGGTACTTTCTCTTCTCAGTATCAAGGCTATTCAATCTGTCCCAGCAGAACAAAGGGGACAAGGCTTTTATTGCAGACTGTTTCTGGTTCCCAGAAAAGAAAACTCTTGGCATCCTATCCTGGATCTGTCTGTTCTCAACACCTTTCTGGTGGTTCCAAAATTCAAAATGCTAACTCTTCAACAGCTGCTTCCTCTGCTAGCCAAGGACTCCTGGCTAGCAACTCTAGACTTATCAGCACAGCGCCATAAGAGAATCTTGCAAAAAAATACCTATGCTTCAGAACAGTCTCTATGTACTATCAGTTCACTGAACTTCCCTTTGGCTTACCTACTGCGCCCAGGGTATTTACAAAGTGCCTAGCTCCAGCCATTGCACATTGCAGGCAGAGAAGAATTCAAATTTACCCATACTTGGACGATTGCCTGATTCAGGTGGACAGTCTGGAATTGCTACTTCAGCACCTGGCATTTGTAGAGAGACTTCTGACTTCATTGGGGTACACCATCAACAAAAAGAAATCACAGCTGGTACCCAGTCAACAGATTGCATTCTTGGGAGCAAGCATGAATACATCTTCCCAGATGGCATTCCTCACTCCAGAGAAACATATTTATTTGACAAACTACTTCAATCTACTGGCCACCAAAACCTGGCTATCTGCAAGAAAAATACTGCGAGCCCTAGGATTTTTGGCCTCTTGCATTCTACTAATTCCATGTGCAAGACTGCATATGAGGAAACTTCAATGGTACCTAAAAAGTTTCTGGTGTCAACATTTTCAGGACCTGGAAACAATGAATCTGAAGTAGGCAGACTTCATTCGTCTGCAACCTGTGGGTATCGGATCCGATCTCGGATCCGAGCCGGCAATTCAAAAGCTTAGGCTCCGAGCTCCTAGCTCCTCCCTCTTACCCATAACCCCTTGCCAAGCCCTGACTGACCCCAGATTTCGTTTGCCGCTTTTCAAGAAGCAACGGAATTCTTGAGCTCCTGGCGTGGTTTTGAGATAAGTAGTTTTCTGACAGGAAAATTGTTCAAATTCTCTTTTTTTGTTACAAATATAGTTAGTGTTGTGTGTGGTTAAGGCTTTCCTCCCTCTTTAGTTAATTTTTCTCGGTTTTCGTAGTTTGTTTGTGTGTGTGTGTGTTTAGGCCTTAGGTGTAATGTCTGAAGCCCTAAGGCTGTCTTTTCGAATACCCGAGTGTGGCCATAAGCTGTCCCCAGCAGATGGCCACACTGCAAGAATGCTTGGGGTTGAACACCTGTCTTCTGGTTGTACCATTTGTGCAGGGTTCAACCCCCGGGCTTTAAGGGAACGGAGGTCGGTTAGTGCTGGCGGTCTTTTACCCCAGATACTGCTTCGGCCTCTGCCCCCTCCAGTCAGCAACTTGTTGCTGTGAGTTCTCCCCCTCCGGCTGGGACTCAACCTCCCTTAAAAATGCCGGAGGGGAAGGATTCTACTAGGGAGAGACAGAAGGAGAGGCACAGGAGAAGCACCACAAGAGGAGAGCCAAGCTTCCAGCTCGGCTCCTCCATCTAAGCGGGCTTCCCTGTGCCTTCTAGCTTTCCTCCTCCTCGGCTCCACTCCCCTCGGTTCTCTCCTGGACCCGAGGAGGAGGAGGCTAGCCCTTCCAGGAGGTCACCGAGACGGTTCTCTAGGTCCGCTTCGGTGGCCTCCTCTAGATCGACCTTTTCGATGAGCGAAGCTGATATGGACCGGATGATGAGGAAATTCATCCAGGCCCAAATGCAAATGGGAGTGCTCCTAGCCCCCCCCCAACCGGGAGGGGCTTCGACCCCTCTTTTCGCCCCGTAGCTCCTTCTCCGACCCATACCACGGGTTCGAGCTTTCGGCGCCGTGCAGATTTGGATCCGGGGTGGGTCGGATCCGATTGGTCGGCGCACCTCGGATCCGCCCCATCCCTTGAGTGCTTCGGTACCGGACCCGACCTCTCGGAGCCGAGGGCCGAGCCTCGGATCCGAGGGAGCTGGTGTCTTCGGCTCCGTCCAGGTCGGAGCACACTGGTCTCGGATCCGGCGGTTTCGCTCCGACTCCGATCCGCATCGGATCCGAGTGGGGTCGGCTCGGGCTTAGAGAAGCTGGCTCCCCTCGGCTTTCAACGTTATGGAAAGGGCACTGTCGAGGACATCCGGGACCCCGGTCCCTGCCACGGCTCCATCCCGCACTCCATTGCAGTTGGGCCAGGCCCCCACCAGCCGGTCCCAGGGACAACCCGCCTCGATGTCCCAAGTGGTTCCCTTGGAACATCCATCTGCTGAAGAGTACTCCTCGGACAGCCCCCGCGATGAAGTACCTCGGAAGCGCAAGTGCAAGAGGAGGCACATGGACTCCCCTGAGTCCGTCACTGAAGACACGGACTTGGATGAAGGGGAAGGCTCCCTAGGTCACCCCTGAGGACGTCTCATTTGGAGACATCATGGAGATGTTAAGGATCAGGGGTGGTCTGCCCCAAGGCTTCTTCGGACGAGTCTGTGTTCTTGGAGGCATTCGAGGCGGCCCTTCTACCTCTTGGGTGTCCTCCTGCTGACCCCTGGTAGATCTTATATCTATCAGGGCGTGGAAGGATCCGGACACCATTGAGCCTATCCCAAAACGCCCGGACCGCATTCTTTCTCCTCCATCAGACCGCACCCACTGGAGTAAGGGTCCCCCAGTAGATGCCATGATGATGGCTGCAGCCACGAAGAGGAATTGGCCCAGGAGAGTCCCTCCGTCCATCCTCCGGGCAAGGAGTCCCGTTCGATGGATCAATTGGGAAGCGAGTGTTTAGTTCAGCGACCTTCTCCTTGAGAGCGCTGAACTACATGGCACATGTCATTAGGATGCAGCGAGATCTGATTAAAGAGTACGCTGCATCTCCCCCGGAGTCCATCTCGGTGAGGATAAGCAGGTTTATTCCACCCGAATGGCCACTCTCAGATCTGTATCCAATACATCTATGCGGCTGCTGTCTCATGCTACTGAGGGAGCCGCTAGAGCCAGCGGAGCAGGCCTTGTCATGAGGCGACAGGCCTGGCTCGCCATTGTGATTTTGCTGAGCCCTTTAAGGCGACCTTCGCGAATGCCCCTTTCGATGGTTCTGCCTTGTTTGGCAAGACTGTTCGCAGACACTAGTCCAGAGCGAAAGGACGGAAGACGCTGTCTGCCATCGGAGTCCGCTTCTCAGCTCCCCAGAGGTCCTTCTCTAAGAACCAAAAGGGACAGAAGAAGATGTGGTTCCGAAGTCGCAGCAGTCCCAACCTGCTCCGGATAACCAGTCCTTCCGTGGCAGAGGAGGACGGGAGGTCGCCGTGCCAGAGGCAGGGGGCTCCTGGCAATTTTGGGTCCAGAGAACCCTTCTCTGAGAGACCCACGCAGCAGCCCTGAAGGGTTGCCCGGCTGTCCGTCTCTGGAGGCAGTCGGGCGGTTTCGATGCACCTGACTTCTTGGGAGTCCATAACAACAGACAGTTGGGTGCTTCACTCATATCCAGAGGATATTCAATACCCCTAATCAAGATCCCCAAATCTCGCAGCCTCCCAGATGTTCCACCCGACCAAAGGCGGCAGCTCTCAATCGAGCAGCTGCTAGGAAAAGAGCCATCCAGCGTCCCCAGATCAAGCCGGATTAGGGTTTTACTCCAGGTTCTTTTGGTGCCAAAGAAGACGGGGACTTAAGACCAATTTTAGACCTTTCCCTGTTGAACCTGTCAGTAACCAAGCAAAGTTCGGATGGTCACCCTGCAATCTATACTCCCCCTTTTGAGGGAGAACGACTGGATGTGTTTCATAGACCACAAGGATGCGTACTACCACATTCGGATGGACAGACGATCCAGGAGGTTTCTTCACTTCGGCTGGGAGCCAGTCATTATCAGTTCAGGGTCCTCCCTTTGGTCTCACCTCAGCCCCCAGGGTGTTTACCAAGGTGTTAGCGGTGGTAGCGGCCCACCTGAGGCTCCAGGGATTACAGGTCTTTCCGTACCTGGACGACTGGCTCCTGACTGCATCATCAAGGCATCTTCTGTGCTCAGCCAGGGATTACTTCCTTCAACTAGCACCAAGGCTGGGCATAACGATCAACTGGGAGAAATCTTTCCTGAATCCAACTCAAATTATAGATTTCATAGGAGGAAGACTAGACACCAGATCAATGCGAGCCTTCCTCACCCCAGACCGTATCGTCAGCCTGAGGTGTAATGTGACAGCAATCCTTCAACCTTCACCAACTGCAGCTTCGGTCCTGAGGGCCCTAGGTTCTATGGCGGCAGCTATACCGCTTCTAATTCATGCCCGCTTACGCATGCGGGTTCTTCAATGGACCCTTCAAGTTCAGTGGTCTCCTCTTTGTTCGTCTCTAAACGCCCGATTGCGGTCAGCAGAGCGTGCAGGGCCTCCCTTCTGTGGTGGCTTCTTTCTCCGGAGCCCCTAGCAGGAAGACCCTTTTGCTGCATTTCCCGAGCCACAGTGACCACGGACGCTTCTTGCCTCGGGTGGGGGCATTCTGGGAAAGATTGTCCAAGGCACGTGGAATCCCACAGAGACGCCATTGCATATAAATGTCCTGGAAATGAGGGCGGTGCTCCTAGCGTTGCAAGCACTTCACCACGTTCTTCCTACAGGGACTATTGCGATTCAGACAGACAATATGTCCGTAGTCTGGTATATCAACAAGCAGGAGGAACCAGGTCTTACCCCTTTGTCGAGAGGCCATGAGAGTCTGGGAATGGGCAATTTCCACCAAATGCTTTCTGATAGCAACGCACATTCCGGGAAAGTCCAACATCCTTGCGGACAAGCTCAGTCGCACCATCCTTTCTCCACACGAGTGGTCCCTCAATCTTCAAGTAGCGAAGAAGATTTTTGCCGATTGGGGGCAACCCTGTTGCGATCTTTTTGCCTCTCCCTCAAACGCCAAATGCGACAATTTCTTCGCTCTGCTTCCCCCACCAGGGGAGTTCCTGAGGGATGCTCTGGTGCATGCTTGGCCTCCCGGTCTCCTTTATGCTTACCCTCCACTTCCTCTGATGCAGAGGCTTCTGCAGAAAGCCAACAGTTTGGGGAGCAGAATGATTCTCATTGCCCCATTCTGGCCTCGACAACCTTGGTTCCCTTTCGTATGGTCTCACAAAATCAATCCACCATGGATTCTGGATCCAATTTCGGATCTCATCTCTCACCCTCTGGGAATGCCAGTTCCCAATCTGCGAACCCTGAAGTTGACAGCTTGGCTGCTCCAATTCCAACCTTAATTAGGACTCCGGTATCTCTTCACCGGTCAAAGCCATTTTGGTGGCTGCTCATAAACCTTCTACCAGACAGGTTTATCGGAGTAAATGGAAGAGGTTCTCTATATGGGCAGGGCAGAGAACGGTGGATCCTTTTTCAGCACCTATCTCTGCGGTGCTAGAATTTCTAACAGACCTCTTTCATCAAGGGCCAGTTCTTCCACGATTAAAGTACAATTGGCGGCTATATCGCATTATCACATTGGACAGGACACAGCTCCCCTTATGACAGCGAAATTATGCAAATCCTTTCTCAAGGGAGTTTTTTATTAAGGCCTCCAGTCAAGGAGGTTGTACCGCCTTGGGATTTGTCTTTAGTCCTGCAGGCCCTTACTGCTCCTCCCTTCGAGCCTGCAGCTTCTGCTGATTTAAAATTCCTTTCCTGGAAGACTGTCTTTCTGGTAGCTATCACTTCAGCCAGAAGGGTGTCTGAGCTTCAGGCTCTTTGTGTCAAACCGCCTTACCTTTCTTTCTTCCCTGATAGGGTGTGCCTCAGGACCAATCCATCTTTTCTTCCGAAGGTCTCTTCTGAATCCAATATTAACCAGTCAATCAATTTGCCTGTCTTTTTTCCCAAGTATTCAAACAAAGGGGAATACAAATTGCATTCATTGGATGTTCATAGACAATTACGTTTTATATTAACAGGACAGCTGGCCACAGGAAATCAGATCAGCTGTTCGTCTCCTTTGCTAAATTTGCTCTGGGTAAAGCAGTGTCTAAAGTCACTCTGTCTAAATGGATTGCTAATTGCATATTGCAGGCATATGACACTTCAGGCAGACCTGCTCCTCAGAGGGTTACGCTCATTCTACTAGGGCAGTTTCTCGTCAGCCAGCCTTTAAGTCCTGTTTCGTTGGATGATATCTGCTGCAGCTACTTGGGCCTCGCCTCATACTTTTATTTCTCATTACAAGGTGGATGTTGTTTCTAGAGGAAGAGCATCCTTTGGCTCAGCGGTGCTCGGAACATCCTTCCATGACGCCCAAGATTCAGGTAGCTAGGGACTCTGTCCCACAGGTTGCAGACGAATGAAGTCTGCCTACTTCAGATTTAGAAGTTATGTACTCACCATAACGCTCCATCTGAGTAGGTGACTTCATTCGATGCAACTATCCTCCATCCCCCTGACCTTTTTAGAGCGAGTATTTATGCTGTTTTAGTATACTGTGGTCAGTATTTGAGGCAAACTCAATCTGAGGTCAGTCAGGGCTTGGCAAGGGGTTATGGGTAAGAGGGAGGAGCTAGGAGCTCGGAGCCTAAGCTTTTGAATTGCCGGCTCGGATCCGAGATCGGATCCGATACCCACAGGTTGCATCCGAATGAAGTCACCTACTCAGATGGAACGTTATGGTGAGTACATAACTTCTAATTCCTATCATTCCTTGCCTATGGACGGAGTTCTTTTGATGGGCAGAGGCCTGCAACCACAACAAGAGACTCCCTTTCAGTCTACCCCCTGCCGCCCAAATCCTAACAACAGACATATTAGACTCTGCATGGGGGGCTCACATGGCAGGGGAGTGCATTCAGGGCAAACTTAATCCAGAGCAAATGCACCTGTGTATCAATCAAAAAGAAATATTAGCTGTACAGAATTCTCCGACAGCCTTCAAAGGCCTTATTCTTCCAGTACAACTGTTGGTAAAGACAGACAACACCACAGTTATATGGTACATAAACAAGCAGGTGGGAACCCATTGCTACCCACTATGCAGACTAGCCATGGCTCTGTGGAACACAGCCTTGAACAGCCAAGTACACCTACAAGCTCAATTCCTTCCAGGAAAACTAAATTCCCTGGCAGACAACTTAAGCAGAAATCTCATAGACCCACACGAGTGGAAACTGGAACCCAAAATATTCAAGCTTTTGAGGGACAGGTGGGGGACACCAGAGGTGGACCTTTTTGCTTCTCCTCAGAACTATCAATTGAGCAAATATTGCACCAGAACTCCCCACAGCCAAGTTTGGAAAGTGAATGCCCTGTCCTTTACCTGGGAAAGCCTCTCAGTCTATGCCTTTCCCACTCAGCCCCTCCTCTCGAAGGTTCTACTAAAGATCAAACAGGACAAGCCAAGGACAATCCTTATTGCACCAGACTAGCTACATCAGCACAGGTACCATATTTTGTGCAGTCTGACAGTGATACAACCATGGCACCTGCTTCAGACTCCTTCTCTGCTGTTCTAGCAGGTGGGCCAGATTCTGCACCCTCAGATACAGACCCTAAACCTCGCAGCCTGGCTAATCCCCTGAACTCATCACTAGCAACTCTCATTAAGCAGGTGCTGGATGTCATTCTTGAGGCAAGGAGGCCTAGTACTAGAAAATCCTATTTGGAAAATTGGAAAAGATGCTGTTCCTGGAGCCAGTCTCAGAGAATGGGCATAACTGTGCCCAGCTTACCTCCTATACTAGATTACTTAACAGAAATGCACCACAAAGGCCTATCCTTCCTCTTCAATTAAGATCCATGCCTCTGCCATCTCAGCTCATTATAATACTGAGCCACCCCTCTTCTCTCATCCTCTGGTAAAACAGTTCCTGAGAGGATCAAAAATTTTAAGACACCCGAGGAGAGCTCCCACTCCAGCCTAGGACATTAACTTTGTAATGGAAAAGCTCACACTTCTGCCTTTTGAACCTGCTGCTACAGCAGAGTTAAAATTCCTCTTATGGGAAACCACTTTACTTCTAGCCATCACTTCAGCAAGAAGAGTGTCTGAATTGCAGGCCCTTATGGCAGTGGAACCCTGCATTATCTTCCATGCGGACAGGGTTTCCCTGAGGACTAACCCATCTTTTATGCCCAAGGTGGTGTGTAGTGTGACTTTAAACCAGTCCATTCATTTGCCAACTTTTTTCCGTAATCCTCAGAATAAAGGGGAACGGATCCTGCATTCCCTGGATGTGCACAGGCAGCTTAGGTTCTATCTGGGCAGGACTAAGCCTTTCAGAAAATCTGACCAGCCTCTAGTCAGCTATGCTGCAGAAGCAGAGGGCAAGGCCATTTTGAAGCAAACCATTTCTAAATGTCTAGCACACTGCATCCATTTCTGCTACAAACACCATGGGAAACCTACCCCACAGGGGATCAGAACACATTCCACTAGGGCTACATTTATCTCTACAGCATTTCTCAGGTGAGTCCCTACCAGGGACATCATGGACGCTGCAACCTGGAGCTCTGTACACACATTCACCAAGCATTACCAGTTGCCTATCTTTTCTAAATCTAGAGCTGGATTTACCACAGCAGTCTTACAGGGCCTGATTGCCAGCCCTAATGCTTCTTAACTACCTCCACCCTTCCTTAGCTTTGGGAGTCAACCCAAATGTGATGACTGCAACAGTGAAACATGAAGAACATAGCACAGTTGTGTACACTTACCATAAATGTATATGACTGAGTGTATTCACTGTTGTAGTCCTGGTTACCCTCCCTCTAGCCACCTGACTTCTCTTTGCTTCTACATATCTTTTTTTGGTTTGGAGTATCTTATACCATGTGTATTTGCTTTTTGCTGGGAGTGTTCCATTCCATATAATTGCTTCCTATTTTGGGGGCACCTGACATCTTGGGCAAGAAAAACTGATGCAATGGTGTTGGCTGCATGTTTTATACCCGTGACATCATGACATCATGGAAGAAGCTACAGCATCTGACACAGAAATCCCAAGACTCTGGTATTCAGGCCGGCTGAGGGCTACCTGCAGGCAGATAACCCAAATGTGATGACTGCAACAGTGAATACACTCGAACATCTACATTTATGATAAGTGTACACAACTGTACTTTCTGTGGGATTGCCCCTATTCTGCAGTACTTTAATATAATATTTGTCAATACTTCTTAACCATATCTCACTCTCTTTTTTATTTCCACCCTAGTTTTAAACTCCAATATCCTACTCACTAGCTATATTTTCAGAAGGAATTTCTGTGTTCTATAATAGTTCCTGAATAATTTCCACTTCCTCTTCCTTAAATTCCTGTCTTTTCAACAGACAGGTGGGAAAGCACCAGTGTCTCATTTTTATTTCATTACCTTGTGTTTTTATTTTAGTTATTATTAGTGCTTTGGCTGAAATAGTTATTGGGTACATATCAAGACTTTCAATTAAATGTACATGTTCCATGAAATGTAAATTCTGTCTAGCCTAGCCCAGTTTTTGTATCTTGGGGAATAGTATGTGAATTCACTCTGAACTCCTAGTACCAAATGCATGTCTTCTATGCCACACTTTTTCAAAAATGTCTTCAAAGATCTATCCTTGTCTGTTATATTTTTCCCTCAGGGCCCACCAGGCAAATCTTCACTGCTGCAAATCAAATTCTAGTCCCCACGTATAAGTAATATTCCTTGCTGAAAGCTGATTATTCCTTCCAGAAATTTCTTAAGCTCCATTATAGCAGATTTATGTGGAATATAAATAAATGGTAGTGTAATCCTCCTTCCTTGCCAGTAGCTCCTTAGTACTGCACATCTACCATTATTATCTTTTTTATCATCTTTTGTCACTATTGGAGCTCCTCTTGCAATTAATATAAGTGTACACATTTTCCTTTGTCCCAGGTATTCCACTGACTTACCATCCTGATAACGTTTCTTTATTAAATTCACATGTTCAGTTCTTTCCAGGTGCGTCTTCTGTAGCATAGCCATTTGTACTCTGTATTGTTAATATAGTTCCCTACTCTTTTCTTTTTTGTATTTATCTGTGAGGGCTGTGACATTTAAAGATATTACAGAAAGCATCATTGTGTTAAAAATGTATTGTTCCCAGCTGTTATGTTTAACAGTTTTTAAGGCCTAGTTCCAGCTTTTGTGTTATATGCATACACTATTTGACAGGTTACTATTTTATATAATTCCCTTGTCATATCCATTTGAGCCTATGTCACATCTTACAAAACTTTGTTTTATTGAAAGCCTTAAAAAACACCCAATACCCCCCTAAAACCTGTTAACTTAATACTAACACACAAAACTATGTACATATTCAAATGTTGAAGTCTTACCCTACTAATACAAATGTGTCCCAAACTGATAGCCACACTCACTGACGTGGGTTAGCCTAAAAGAAAGGGTATCCATGCTAAGAAGCATGGTACAGTCTTTATTCTACAAAGTGCTGTCCGGGTTTGTCTTATCTTTATAGCTCTGCCTTGTCTGATCTTTATAGCTCTGCCAAAAAGGAAAACATTATCTTCTACCTATTTTTCATTATGAGATTGTCTCCATGGAGACATGAGAACAAGATACAAAGTTGCTACTAAAAGCATACATTTATTTGCTAGAAAAAAAGCTTTATAAAATTCAATGTTCTTTTTCATTTAATTGCTTTCTTTTATAACTTGTTACTCGATCAAGCTAAGGACCTTCCATTCAGTCATTCCCCTATGCAAGAATGGGAAAAAGTATATCAAGTTTTTTTGTCATGGCCTTTTGACCAGACTTTTTCCACTTTTTTTTGCATTGTGGTGCCTACATTTTTTAAAACTGAACAAGAATAAAGAGAAGGGGGGGGGCAGAAGCACCTGTTCACATTAGTTTCCTCATTACACTTAAAAAAACTTTATAGCATGCAAAGAAATTCATGAAATACAAAAATATTACTATAGAAAAAACATGTTTTAGTTAGTTAATTTTCTTCATTTTCTTCCTCCTGTTCCCCTCTCCTAAGTATCTTTCCTTACATTAATGACATGAAGTAGGGAATATGCTTTAGAGTCCCCTACAAGTTTAACAAAGTAAAAAAAAAGGTCCAATATTTCCAGGTTTTATTGTTCACTAATGTAATTATTGCTTTGTAATCCCACATTTGTCAATTTCTGAGTTAATGGTTTTATTCCTGTTCATCTCCACCTCCCAAATCCTGTCTCTGCTTCATTTCCAACATCTCTAGATTCTTCTAGTCAACTGTTGCTGTCATACCTCTTAACTATCCAGATTTCTGCAGAATGTTCAGATTTATACCTTGTGTTTTTGGTCTGCTCGTTATAAAATGTGTAAATTTGTGGGATGATCTGAAGATTGAAGTCACTAAATAATGGCAAACTTTTAAGTTTCAGATTTCATATCCTTGATAAAAATCCAAGCTAACTCAAATCCTGCTGACCTAGCAACCTAAGTTTATATTAGCAATATTTAAAATTATCCCTATTATTGGGCCTTTGCACCCTCCCCCATGATTTCAGGCTTTGTCCAGATTTTTTCTACTAAGAGATTGAGAGGTATGCCTGCTGTGCACCTCCTCCTCCTCCTAACAGCTTTATGCAGTATCCTCTTAGCAGTAGCCGTACCTCTCTGTACAACACAATATCACCTCTATCCTATTCTTATATAAATCCTGCCTGTGGTAGCCATATGCCTGGGCTTTCACAGTTTATCTTCCAGTTTCAAGAATAGTCTATAGCTGTGATGTAAGATGCCAACTGTGATGTCTTTAGTACTGTGTATAGGGCAACTCTGATTTCCACCTAAGGTCCCTTTCTCCTGAGGGTTGAAATGAAGAGGTTGATAGGTATTGCATGGGGACCTTAGACTTTTCTGTTGAAACCCTAGTCAGGCACATATGTACTTTCTGTCTTCTTGGCTATGCTGTCATAGAAGATTGCTTTTGCTGAGGTAGTTGACTTCACATAGGAGCCTACTGCCTGGGACAGAAAGGAGGTGTCTTCAATCAAGCAAAGAAGATATAAGATTATTACAGGGCAGTGAATACAGTAATGAGTCATATCCCCCATATACATATATTCTAGGTCAACACTTGCATTTATATCATAACCCATTTACTGTTCTATCTGTCCTTTTTGTGGCAGTGGTGCAGAAATACCAGACAAGATTAATAATGCCCAAGTAGATAGGCTAGATCTGTTCTGTAGATCAACAGGCTGATACAGAGTTTATCATCTTTCTATCTGACCATTGTCAGAAAAAGACAGTGGCTGTGCCCTTCTCATCTTGTGCAAGGAGCTGAGGATGATAGCTAGGTTTGGGAAGAGGACACCTCTTTTACTCTAGCCACAATTTTTTTTAATTAATATGGTCCAATGTGAGTGGGCCATTTTGCAGCAGGTGATGGAGGACTTGCATCCTATGCCTGAGTCAAGCTCCTAAGAGTAGTTGATTTGATATCTGCATATAACTTTTACCATCTTTAATCAAAAAATCAGGGACAAAGACCACAATAATAAAGAACAAATACTCCAAACTAGGGGCATGTTTTATTTATTGGTCTTTGCTTAGATAGCTGTTGGAATAAACGGATTCCTATCAACATATATTTTCAGAAAGGTAAAAAGAATCTAGCTATAATTACTAGTTTTGTTTGGGTGATTGTAATTACCATTATTTTGCCACAAAAAAATCATGCATTTATGAGGGCTAGTGCATAGTTTTGAGGCAAAATTGGGAATATCCTGAAAAATTAAAGTTTAAAACTAGGTGTCCATAGCTGGTAAGACTGAGTCACAATGTTTCTTCTCTGCCCTTTCCTTACAAATAGGGAGTATACAGGTAGTCACTAGTGAATCTGTGGATAAAGTCCCCTGTCCACTTTCCCTTTCTTTTGTAACCTCTTTTTCTAAAAAAAAAAATGGAGGAGAACATGTTCTAATCCTCTTAGTCTAATATTTCTGTCATCAAATCACTTCACTGAGCTGTCCAGGAGGTCAGATTAGCCTCATAAATGCTTTCTGGCTGGAGTTGGGTGGGTGGAGGGTTTGGGGCTACATGGCCAAGATGGTGACAGGCCAACAGCTGTTTGAGTTATATTTCTCACAGGAATTAAGTTTTTGATATTGTGGACTATTCAACTTTGAGGACTACCATCTTTTCAAGATTTGGTCCCATGGATGCTGTGTTCTTGGCTTTGGAGAGTGTGTTTTTCACCTGTGCAGCCATGATTACAGGAACTTTGCACTCTTCGGGTATAGAGATGGGCCCATTAGGGGGTGAGAGGGGGGGGGGTAAAGTTAGCATTGAAACTTTCTGACAGGATGTTGGCAATATCAGTTGGTTCTGTATATTTAGTGCCATTGTGCTGTAACTCAGAGCAGATCTGAGTGTTGCCATTGAGATTCTTGACATAGCTATAGAATGCTTTGTGGTTTCTTTAGAATCAGTGGCGATTTTGTTTTCGTAACTAACTTTGGAGGATTTTATGAGGGATCTCAGCTTCTTACTGAGGCTGACCAGGGAGTTCCTCCATTCATGGGATTTTACTCTTTTTTGCAACAGTTTCTTCCTTCTGTTGTAGAGTTTGTTTATGGCAGGGGACCACCAGATTGGCTTCCTTTTTTTGGAGGATAGCATCTTAGTTCTGTTTGGGTTAGCACGATCCATGCACTTGTGTAAGTGCTTATAAAGTGCATTTGTGTAGGATTCAACAGTCGTACCTCTATTGTCTATCTGTATGAGTGTCGTGAAGTTTGCCACTTCTGTCTTAAGAAGCGTAAAATTGGCTTTGGAGAAATGTTTTACGTTGGTTTCCCTAATGGGGGATGAGGGTGGGATGTGGATATCTAGGGTGATTAGCTTGTGGTCGGATCTGACAAATGAGGAACTGACCTGTGGTGTAGAACACCGGTCACCCATGTTGGTAATGACCAGGTCTAGGATATTGCTGCCCCTGGTGAGGGTGTGGAGAAGTTGATTCAAGGCATTGGAATTTATGAATTCCAGAAAATGTTGAGTAAAAGAGTTGGTACATGAGTAGTTTTCCCAGTTAATGGTGGGATAGTTGAAATCGCCCATTATTAGGGTGTTGGGTTGTACCCTAATATTTTCCAGTGTATCAAGAAATGAGGAGTGTTAATCCTGGGCCATGGTGGGGGATCTATAGCAAGTTGCAATTTGGATTGCGGTCTTGCCCAGAGTTAGTTGCACTTAAAAAATCTCGGATGCATTATGCTGAGCAACTAGCCTGGAGGTGTGGATATCATTAATGAATGTGGACATGCCTCCACCTTTAGTGTTTTGGTCCAGGTTAGATGGCCAAAAGGTGTGATATGAATTATAGCCTGGTAATGCACGGGTGCACTCTGGAGCCTTAAACCAGGTCTCTGTCACTGCACAGATGTCGATGTTCTCCATTTTAAGGAGTGCCTCGAGTGAATGCATTTTGAGGTTTAGACTTGTAGCATTACCCTCAGATTTTGCTTGCTTGTACCTGTTATGGTGCTGAATTTGTCATTTGAACCTTGCCTAAAAAGGCACTATATGGGTGGCAAGAGCCTTAACCAGTGTCCAGAATCCCAAGGGAGACAGGTGCTGGCCATCTCTGGCAAAGCATCGTTGTCTGTCAGTCATGTCATCCCAGGCAGACAGATACTGGATCCCCTTAGAATGACACCAGAAGCTTAGCCAATTGTTGAAGTCGATCATTTTGTCCTAGTACTGTGGTATCATTCTGGGTGATGGCAGGATGCTACTCAGAGCTAGGGTCATACCTGCCTGGGCTACAAGATAGAAGAGCGCCTCCATGTCTCTTTTCATGTAGTCCAGTGAGGTACGTCTCAGGTCATTCACACCAACATGGACAGTGAGAATCCAAACACTAGATTTGGATTTGTTAAGGGCAAGTCATGCCGACTCAACATAGTGGATTTTTTTTTTTGTCAAGGTTGCCAAAACAATGGATAAAGGCAAAACAATACACACTGCATATGTTGACCTGGCTAAAGCTTTTAACACAATTCCCCACTCAGGCATAGTAGAAAAGCTAAATAAAATGGGAATAAACCCCTAGTCGAGTCCAAATTGGCCACATCTACTAGAGACAATCATAAGACCTTCTTCACATATGTCCGCAACCTCAAAGGAATCCCCCAGATCTGTTCAGAACTGGTGATCAAGGACACCGCATATACAAATGCCGTAGATATAGCAAATTTGCTGGCTGACAGTGTCAGCAAAAACTTTACCCCCCTGTCCCCCCCATCAGTAAATGAGGACATCCCCAGCACCTGCCCCCTTCTCCTTATATCTAGGGGAACAGGTCATCATTGCTGTCTCAAAGGCAAAAAATACAGCCTCCATGGGACCCGATAACATCCCAGGCTGCATCCTATGTGAACTCAAGCAGGACCTTGCAACACCATTAGGCACCGTATTTAATCAAAGCCTGAGTACTGGCTTTGTCCCAGCTGAGTGGAGGACAGTCACTGTCATCCCTTTACACAAAGGTGGAGCATCCACTGATTCGGGAAATTATAGACCCATCAGTCTAACTAGCCTGATCTGCAAGGCCATGAAACGGATTATCATAGACCTCATTAACAAGAACATTGGCAACCTCCAAGCACTTGATCCCACACAGTTTGGCTTCATCAAGGGGAGGTCATGTCTGCTAAATTTGGTCGACTTTGAGACAGTCACCAAAGCCAAGGACAAGGGGAAGATGATGCACACCACCTACCTTGACTTGGCCAAAACCTTTGACACTATTCCCCACTCAGCCATAATAGATAAACTCGAAGGAAAAAAAAAACTGGTATCAATGAATCACAGATGCACAATAAATGAAATCTGAAGTAAAATTATGAAATTACTTCTTTAATAGACCATAACTTATACAAACTTGTTCATATTAAGCGCTTTCATCCACACTGAAGTGGACTTCATCAGAATCTGCCTGGCATACAAGGCGATCATGGACCCCCACCTTGATGGGACTGTTGCATATCCGCAAGTCAAGCTCCACTTGAGTATTGAGTAACTTGCATGTGCAGCCTTAATCTAGTATGTGACATCAACAAGACTTGGTGGGACAGATTTGTGTTCCAGAGACTCCCTCATCTATGGAATAGATTCGCTCTCTACATCAAACAGAGTACCTCTTTACCCCTTATTAAGCACATCCTGAATGGGAAACAGAAAATATACCCGTGGGATTCCACCCATGTCCCTGCTGTCTAAACATGGGCTAAACTCTTGGCTAGGCTTATAAGGGCATCCGGGCCAATAGCCTATTAACCTGCTATGATCTTATGTTATCTGCTGGATTGCCAACTGGCTCAGAGATAGGCTGCAGATAATCAAAAGGGGGGAATTTACCTCCACAAGGAGACCATTCACTAGTAGAGTCCACTGGGGTTCTGTGCTCAGACCTCTCCTGTTTGGCATCTACTTTTCTGAAGTAAAAGCCAATACCATTTGGCTCTGGCTTACTAAGTTTGCAGATGACTGCCAGCTAGGAGCAACCACTGAATCCCCATATGACTTAACCATCCTGCAGGAAAGTTTGACTTAAATAACTGGTGCCAAGATCATAGACTGAAACTAAATGCTGAAAATGTATTGCATCTTTTGAGAAATCACCTATCCCAGGGAACTACCACACTGAGAATATACCCCTAAGAGTTGACCCAGTTGTTCAGACTTGGGAACTTATGTGGACAGTTACCTAACTTTTGATCAACATGTGTCTATTGTTGTAAGAAAGCCCTTCTGTATTGCACAGCTTATAAGTGATGGTGTTGTCTAGATTTAGGGATGTAATTGCCTCCCTTTTCTAATCCCTCATTTGGTCAGTCATTGACTGTAATATCCCCTTTGGCATGTATCTCTCCAGACACATGCAACAACTGGAATGCGGACAGATATTTTACTACAATGATACAAGGCCTAAACAACATCTTCTACATGGACAGACTCCAAACTCTGTTGCTATACTCCATATTCTACAGACTACTAAGAGATGATTTGTGTCTGGCATACATTGCATTCTCTGACCACTTACAGATGGATTTACTGCACATTAGCGAGTCAAATGGCGTAAATACTTGGTCTAGGGATCTAAACCTTTTCTGCAATATCAATAGAATTGTTTGGAGGGACAGGTATATCACACAGAGGATACTGCTACTCTGGAACAGACTCCCCATCCGTATAAAACAAAGTTCATTCCTGTACATATTCAAGCACAACTTAGATCTATGAATGGGGAATAAAAAATAATCCTAGGACTGCCCCCCTGTGTCACTAACAGACAGAGGCAGCTCGAAAACATTTTATACCATGTATGGATCCCTTCAAATTGTTTATGGTTTGAACTCTATTATTCTCATTAGGGGTAATATTTAAATATTGACCATTGCATGGGTAATGCCATTTTATTCCATAAAGTAGCTTAGTCCAATGTAACTTACAAACAAGATTTCATAATTTCTAATTTCATACACTTCGTAAATCTTCTTAAACATGAAATAACACGTAATCATTTAATAACTATCCTTAGAACATTTGGTTTATATGATCAGAAAAACTCAGTGCTGGATCTACCCATATACCCAGGTCCTTAAGTGAATCTACAGGATTCAGTTAATGTATGTTGTATTAAATATTCAGTGGCTGCTAAATATCACATGCTTAGTTTTTTTATGTATTTATCCACATATTATTCTCCTGTACTCATGGTCAATTTAGTCATGCTGTTTTGTGGATGTAATCAGTTTACCCATTTTTCAAGTCATCTGCATGCAGACTGTAGAGCATCTTAGCTGAAAAAGATCTGAAAGATACAACCCAAGCAAGTTATGAGCCTGGGACAGAGCCCTGATTGACATACAGCTTCACCTGTCTAATTGCTGTATGATACTCATCCTATTTGTAAGCCATGTAGCTATCCATCTTATTAAGATTACATCAATATGAAGTTGTTCTGATTTATTGGTCAATGTTTTGTATATGACACTATCAAAGATCGAAGTTAAGTCATAAATCACAATGTTTCATTTGTAACTGCTGTCAAATTATAGAATATCACATTACAGGTTGTTATAGAACTATTTTCAAAATATGCATGCTGCTGTATGGTTTCAAGTCCCAACTTTTCCATTTCTGTCAGTTTATCCAAAATAACCTTTTTCATTGTTTTTCTACAAGAAAGCAAACTTAAGGGTCTACATAACTCTGGGTTTGTCCTATTTATTCTCCTTTCCCCTTAAAGATGTGCTTAAGAAGTGCACGCCTCCAACGTTGTGGAATCTTCCTATACTTAACTTGACCCAGTGAATAACTGACATAATGGTACTGTAACTGTATGCTGAAGTGTTTTCAGTTCATTAGTGCTAATTCCATATCCTCTCTGCTTTGTTTTGGTCCAGTTTGCATAGTTTCTTCACTATAATCTATTTAATTTCAGTATCTGAAGTTACCTGGATGTTGCTAGCACAATTTAACGTCCCCTTTGTGGAGCCAAACTATTTTGCGTAAGAATTTGTAAGTACATCTATAATCTGTTGTGTCTGAGAATAATAAATCTTAGAATCTGCACACAGTTTATCAATTTGAATGTTTTCACTCCTACCACATATTGTACATCTATAAAATGTTTTCCAGTTCTGATAACTTTATTTACATAAAATTTCTTCAAATATTTCCTAAACTTGTCTCACTGTTTGATTTGTCTGTCCAGTTCGTTTATTCCAGTTTTTGAAGTTATAGTTTAATCTCATTTCCATTTCTTGTATTGTTTACCTCTTGAGTATCTTAATCTTATGGAAATACATCCTCCTGACCTAGTGTACCTAGGTCCTAATGTTTTTATATTGTTTCCCTTTCAAAAGTTTGCCGCACATTCATTTTTTTCCACTGAATGAATCACTGAAATTAAATTTACACAATGACGGTTTTATTTCCATAGTCATTAATTTTCTGTGCATTGATTTAGTTTTCAGTTTGGCAGAATTATCAAGATGTAATTTAACCTTTATACCCCAATGATTATTACACACCTTGACATGAAGTAATAGTCATTTCCTAAATGAACACAAACAGTGCCCACTGTGTTCTGTTCCCTGGTAGATCTGTATACAACCTGTAGTAACTGTTGTTCCTGAACATATGTTGTAAATAATTTCCTTAGTAATGCTGAGTCAATATTATTCCAGTCAGTTTCAGGTGAATTTAAGTCCTCAGCAACTGTTGTTTTCCCCTTGTGGGTTTCATGCAAGAATGTATGGATTCCTCTCTAGGTCATCAGCACTTGACTTTGGTCATCTATACGCTGTAACGATTGCCAGTTCAATATTTGTTGTTTTTGCCCTTTACCCAGTCCATAGTATTGATGTTATCATGGAACACGTAATAATCACAGGTCTCATAACAATCTGTCACAACACCTCCACCTCATTTTTTGTTAGAATATCTGATACAGTAAAACCATTTATACCCTGAAAGTACTGGTTTCCAGTCATAGTTCTTTAACTGTATTTCACAAGTAATAACAGCAACAATAATCTTGTGCAAATGTAGCAAATTTTCCAGTAAAAAATGCACCTAGCATGAGCAGCTGCAGAGATAACATCAACTTTTGCTGTGAACTGTTACATTTTTGACATCAAAAACATTTCATCTTGTGTTACACAAACAATACAATATATCTGCTGCAAAACTGATCTTCACTTGTCTTGACAAGTGGACTCCATCCCGTCTAAACACATGTGGGCCCAAAAATTAGGTTTGGATGTTCTGCTGTTTTAAATTGACCTGCATCAGTTAAATGATGGATACCAAAAAAATCTTTTTATTCATGCAAATTGACTCTCCTTTATGTGATTTGTGAAAATATGTCCTAACACCTCAACGAGCAATGCTATCTAAGAAGGATAGTAAATTCCTTCATAACAGTCAGAGGGCTGGGGGGTTCCATTTGAATGAGGTCGTAATACCTCTTTTGTACCTCAGTCATTTCTGAGGATTCCCATTTAAAGTGTTCCTTCATCCTCCTAATAGTTTCACCAAAGGTCATATTTTCCACTGGGGAGTCAGGATCCACTGACTCTTCCTCTCTGGATCCGAATCCCAAGGGGAATGATAGTTAAGAGTTGTAAGACAGTGATTCCTCTGAGGAATCTGAAAGGACTTCCCCTTCCCTAGTAACTGTCTCAGTAGGCTGAGGCCTAGGACTCAGGAGTGGAGGAGAAGTGGGACCAGTAACACCAGTGGTAGTTCTCAGTGGCATAAAGGCACTGAAAAAGCTTTGACTGAATGCCTGTCAATCAGGCATGCTTTCTGTTGTGGGGGAAATATGTTTTCTCTTTTCTCTTCTTTTAAGTGGTCCGGTGGACGTCTGCCTAGAAACTGGTGATTGCAAGGGTTTGGAGGGCTCAGATGGTTACTCAGAAAATGAAGGATGTTCTTCATCTCACATTGCTGCAGTCCTTACACTTGGGTAGTCCGCTGTCCTCGGTCGGCCCGAATATCAAAGTATAAGGCTGACGTCGGTCAAGGCGCATTTGACTGACATCAGGACGTCAGGGTACAAATGCGCATGACCGACGTCATATCCTCAGTCTTTTTTGCCGCATGGTCCGATGCAGAAGCAGCATTGCAAGTGCCAGTTGGCATTCTGAGATTTTTCGATTTCGAAGTTTCAGACCGAGTTCAAAGTTGGCTAAGTACCCGTTGGGAATATTTTAGTTTTTCTTGCCTCAGTGATTTACCGGATGTCAGAAAGTCAATAATTGCATTTCTTGTGGGAAACAGATACCGCATAGAGATTATCATACTTTGTGTATTCCTTGCTTAGGGCCTGAGCACGACATTGTTGGCTGTCGCTCTTGTGCTAGATTTAATAAACGCACTATAAAGAGAAGGTTGGATTGTGCAAGGTTAGTCTTTGGGAAGCGGTGTAATTATAAAATGCCGTCGGATGCTCCGACGCCCGCTTCTTCGAAGAAGCGCAAGGACAAGGCAGTTAAGCCTAGGCTAGAAGAACCGTCTGTTCCGGACGCCGGTTCTTTAGAGGTGTCAGTGGAGCCGGTGGCTCCACCGGAGGTTTCTTTGTGTTCCCAGGGTGAGACCTTATTATTGCAAGATGTGGCCTCTCAGGAGGCAAGTCAGGCTGAGGGGGCTTCTCAGGTTACTATACTCCCCTCCCTTCCTAGGGTGGCTAGGCCCCCTCCTTCTGTTTCAAAGGCTTCTCCCAGGGGCAGGCCAGGTTTGGCTTCAGTTGGTGTTACCCCTAGCTCTTCAGGTACTGTGCCCAAGAAGCATATGCTTAAAATGGCAGAAGATTTGATTACTTTAATTAGGGGTTCTATGCCCCCTCCTGATAAGAGGCCTAGGATGGAGCCTGAGCTGGGGGTTTTGAGCAGGCTTCAGATGTTTCAGAGTCTTGACTGAAGACTTGCAGGAGTATTCTCCTTATTCGGATTCTGATGTGGATGATTCTACTCCTTCTGCTTCTCCTCCTGAGGATTTTTCTTTTCAGAAACTCTTCATTCCATGAGGGAGCATTTTAAGTGGGAAGGTCAGGACTTCTCTGATTCCAGGAAAAGGCTTAGGGAATTTTGTTTTACCCCAGCATAGGCCTTTGGCTATACCTCCTGTTTTGGATGTAGTAGAAGATGTTTGTACAGAGGCTTCTGTTAATCCTGATTGTTTGCCTCCTGCTCCTGTTAAGCCGGATAGGTATTACAGGGTGCCTGAAGCTCATAAGTATCTTTTTAAGAGTCCTAGGGCTGACCCAGAAACTGTTAGTCAGGGGCCTAAAGGTGTTAAGGCTTCTGTTGTTAAGAATCTGGTTCCTGCAGACAAAGAGGCTAGGGCCTTGGATAGATGGGGAAAGAAAGTTTATACTTCTTCCACTCTGGCTATGAGGGCTTTGAATTGCCAGTTTCACATGTTGAAATACCAGAATTATCTCCTTTCACAATTAAAGTCTAAGGTTGATGCTCTGGCAGTAGGTATTGATTGTAAAGAGTTGCAAGATTTAGTGCATGTTTCTGAACAGGTGGGTAAGCATTCTTTGCAATGTGGTTTTGATGCTGTACAGGCCTCGTCTAGGGTGGCTGCCACTGGGTCAGTTCTTCGCAGGCATGCTTGGCTACGGGATCAGAATTTGTCTGATCATGTTAAAACGAGGATTTTAGATGCTCCTTTACAATCTGACGTGTTGTTTGGTCCTCCTGTTGAGACAGTTTTAAAGAAAATGGAGGACAAGGCTAAGTCTATGCAGACTGTTAAAGATTATTTGCAGGTCCAGCCTCCAAAGTTTAGTAGAAATTGGCCTACTAAGGGGTGGACATATCCTTCTTATGATTCCCAGTCTAGGGGTAGATCTAGACGTGGTAGGGGTAGAGCTCAGGGCTCTTTCAGGCCTAGAACAGGGAGTTCTCCTGCACAGTCTTCAGGTGAGGGCAGGGGTCAGTCCTTTCGTAAACAGACCCAATGACCTACCTTTTCAGCTGCCAGAGCCTTCTCGTCTGGCAGCACCTTTGGGAGGAAGGTTGGCACTTTTCAAAGAAAATTGGAGTTTAATTACCCAAGACAGATGGGTATTGGATATCATACACCACGGCTACAGGTTTTATTTCCATACCTTGCCTCCTTTCAAAGGCATGCCAGACGTTCCTCCTCAACAAAGATTAGAGGCTCACAAGCAGGTTTCTCTGTTGCTCCAAATTGGGGCCATACAGCCGGTCCCTATGCCAGAAGTGGGCCTAGGATTTTATTCTCGCCTGTTCCTAGTACCAAAGAAGGGGAACACGTGGAGACCAATTTTGGATTTATCTATCCTCAACACTTATCTGGACATTCCCAAGTTCAAGATGTTGACGTTGCAGCAGCTTTTACCTCTGCTGGGCAAAGATCATTGGATGGTAACTTTGGATCTCAAGGAGGCTTACCTTCATGTTCCTATCAGACTAAGTTGCAGGAAGTATCTGCGTTTTGAGCTGGGACTTCTCACTATCAGTTCTCTGCATTGCCCTTTGGCTTATCTACTGCCCAGAGTGTTCACGAAAGTTCTGGCTCCAGTGATAGCTTTCTTCAGGCTAAAAGGAATACAAATCTATCCTTATTTGGACGATTGCCTGATTCTGGCTCAAGGAAGGGAAGAGCTTCTTCATCATTTGGAATATGTGATAGCAGTGCTAAGATGCCTAGGGTATTCTGTGAACGAAATAAAGTCCAGTCTAGTACCCTCTCAGGACATCTGCTTTCTGGGTGTGAGACTGAATACAGCATCCCAGATGGCCTTTTTAACCCTGGACAAACAAAGGAGTCTATCCCTTTACTTCCATCAACTATCTCATCAGTCCGTGCTGACTGCAAGGACAGTCCTTCAAGCATTAGGGTTCATGGCATCTTGTATTCTGGTGCTTCCCAATGCCAAACTGCATATGAGGAAGCTACAATGGTATCTCAAAAATGTATGGACACAGCACTGCCAGGATCTGGACACTGTCATTCAAATAATACCTTGCATTCAAAAGGAATTTTTATGGTGGGCTCAGGAATGTCACCTAAACAAGGGACTCTCTGTGACCCGGCCAGAGGCGAGTCAGATTTTAACGACAGATGCCTCAGACAAAGCTTGGGGAGCTCATCTAAATGGAAAGTGGATACAAAACAAGTGGCCTGTCAGACTACAACATCTACATATCAACATGAAGGAGATGTTAGCAGTCCAGTTTGCATTAATAGCTTTCAAGGAATTACTTCTTCCAGGGCAGGTGTTGATTCTAACAGACAACACAACTGTCATGTGGTACATCAACAAGCAAGGGGGAACGCATTCTTATCCTCTATGCAGGCAAGCAATGATTTTGTGGGAGACTGCTCTCAGTTTACAGCTCAATCTTCAGGCAAGGTTTCTGCCAGGAGCACAGAACTCCTTAGCAGATGTGTTGAGCAGACGAATTATGGATCCCCACGAGTGGAAATTGGATCCTCATGTATTTCAGAAATTGACAGTGTCATGGGGAACTCCAGACATAGATCTGTTCGCTTCTCCACTGAACCATCAGCTGCCAAAGTTTTGCACAAAAAGGTTTCATCCCACAGCTTGGAGAGTGGATGCTCTTTCTTTCAATTGAAGCAATCTTCATGTGTATGCCTTTCCTCCTCTGCCTCTCCTCCCAAAGGTACTTCTAAAGGTCAGACAGGACAAGCCAAGGATGATTTTAATAGCTCCAGATTGGCCTCGACAGCACTGGTACCCATTATTGAGAAGTCTGGTACGGAAGCCTCCATGGCCTTTGCCTTCGATTCCACACCTGTTGTCACAGGAGGACAGCCATTTGCTGAATGTCAAACTTCACTCTCTTCACCTAACAGCCTGGCATATTCTGTTTTGAACCATAGAGGGTCTCAACTTCCGCAACAAGTTTTGGATGTGATTTTGGAAGCTAGAAGGCCTAGTACAAGGAAAGTGTACGCAGATAAATGGAAGAGATTTTTATTTTGGAGTGCAGCAAAGATTTTGATGTTTCTGAGCCTAATTTGAGTGTGGCTCTTCAATATCTAACTGAGTTATTGGACAAAGGTTTGTCTTTCTCTTCTATTAAGGTTCATGCTGCAGCAATTTCGGCTCACTATGATTGTGACCCACCATTGTTTTCTCATCCTTTGTTCAAGCAATTTCTTAGAGGGGCAAAGAATATAAGACCCCCACGAAGGGCTCCTACTCCTGCTTGGGATCTCAATTTTGTATTGGAGAAACTCACTCTACAACCTTTTGAGCCTGCAGCTACTTCTGAGTTGAAATATTTATCATGGAAGACTGCTTTTTTGTTGGCAATTACCTCTGCAAGAAGGGTTTCTGAATTGCAGGCCCTTATGGCGGTTGAGCCTTTCTTGATTTTCCATAAGGACAGGGTATCATTACGTACTAATCCTTCCTTTATGCCTAAGGTGGTTTCTAGTGTGGCTTTAAACCAAACTATTCATTTGCCTACTTTTTATGCAAATCCCCAAAATAAAGGGGAAAAGATTTTGCACACTTTAGATGTACACAGGCAGTTGCGTTATTATTTGGACAGAACTAAAGGGTTCAGGCAGTCTCAGCAGTTGTTTGTTTCTTTTGCTTTGAGTTCTCAGGGCAAGCCTGTGTCAAAACAAACTATTTCTAAGTGGATTGGGTTTTGCATTGCTTTCTGTTATTCCCATCATGGCAAAGAAGTTCCAGCTGGGATTAGGCCTCATTCCACTAGGGCTACTGCCACTTCAACAGCTTTTTGAGGGAGTGGCAACCAAGGATATTTTGGAGGCAGCTACTTGGAGTTCAGTGCATACTTTCTTTAGGCATTATCACCTGCCACTTTACTCTAAATCCAGGGCTGGTTTTGCCACTGCTGTTTTGCAGGGCATTTTGGCAGCTCCTGCTTCCTTGTAGCTAGCCATCCTCCCTTACCTCTGCTTTGGGATTCTACCCAAGTGTAAGGACTGCAGCAATGTGAGATGAAGAACATAGTACAGTTTTGTACCTACCATAAATGTAGATGTTCGAAGATCCACATTGCTGCAGTCCAATTACCCTCCCTCCTTCCCCTCTGCAGTTAGAGGTGGTTGTGTGGGTTGGGTTGTACATATTGTGTATATTGTATATATTGTACATATAGTTAGTGCAAGGGTGGTTGGTTGGTTGTTTGCTGTCTTTTGGTTTTGACCTTTATTTTTAGGGTCTTCTGACATCTGGGGCAAGAAAAGACTGAGGATATGACGTCGGTCATGCGCATTTGTACCCTGACGTCCTGATGTCAGTCAAATGCGCCTTGACCGGCGTCAGCCTTATACTTTGATATTCGGGCCGACCGAGGACAGCGGACTACCCAAGTGTAAGGACTGCAGCAATGTGGATCTTCGAACATCTACATTTATGGTAGGTACAAAACTGTACTTTCCCCCTCTTCATTGGAGACCGGCACTGGAATAGCCTCTGTGGACGTGCTCTTGCCTAAGGATAGTGCAGCATACTTGGAGGTACCCACAACATCCGGAGTTGCGGATCTTAGTCCAGATCCTGGAACCAGGCCGATGTCGGCCACAGGTTAGCAATCGGTAGGAAGAGGCTCAACAGTAGATGAAGGCTGTAAGGTCTTGGTCTTTATTGGCAGTTCTGTGGAGACGTCTGAGGAGCCCTCCATCCATAAAGTAAGCTACTTCAGAGATTGGTTTTCAAGGTAAGGATTAAGCACATGTAAGTGACTACATAGTGTCTTAGGCACGAATGCCTGGCAAATAGGGTAGGCCTTGTGGTCATGCAACCATCCCAAACAGAAAAGGCACTTATCATTGGCATCCTTATGAGAGATCTGGCAGCTGCACTGACACTTACCCTTTCTGTATGACATTAACAAGCAATACTAATTTTTAGAAGGCCTGAAAAAGGTCCCCAATGGGGTACTTATCTTATGAAATGAATCCAACATCAGCGGTAGCAGAAACACCTAGCATACGACTCACGGCTGAAAACGTCTTGGAGCTGGTGCTTGCCGATGTCACCTTTATGGCCCACATACTCTCAGCCACGTCAGATGTCTTACAGGGCTTGGAGAGACTGGCTGTAAGTACACGTGACTAGAGGAGTAAACCCATATGCAGAATACTGCAACTTGGAAGAGAAGGACATCTATGGTTATGGTAAGATTTTACTCAACTTTTCTTTCCTTCATAACAGTCAGAGGCCTTGAAGATGATCATTTGTACTGACATAAATAAAAATAGTGTCATACACCTTATATTAATGCTTTCTAATGCCTGGCTCACATCTTGTATTTTTGTTCCTGAAAAGCATAATACTATTCAGTGTTCATTATTCTGTGTATCAGGTCTCTCCAATTACTAGTGTGTCATCCAGCTATCTTTGTACTTCCACAAATTGAGCCATGTTGTTAACTTCGGTATCTCTCTTTTTCTCTTACAGTAATGTTTTTTAACACCTTTATTGAATTATCACTTGTGACATAGGCAAGTTCACATTTATACAAAAGTAATCAAACATATTAAACTAACAAAATTATGCTTCAGATATATTGCTATATTATATCATATAACCTAAGCAACATTACATAAATTATTCAATTTTTGCACCTTTTTTAAACAAGAAACATCTTTATTATAGATCAGCCACGGATGAAGGGAATTATATTATTATTTATTACAGATAAGCCATAGATGAAGGGAAGGTAGTCCACACAGCCTATCTGGACCTTGCAAAGGCATTTGACACAATACCCCACTCGGGCATCATAGATAAGCTATCCAGCTTAAATATAAACCCCTATTTCACAAGATGGGTCGCAAACTGGCTCAAAGACAGAACTCACAGAGTGAGAGTTGCTGGAGCCATGTCAGACTCGAAACCGGTCACAAGTGGCATCCTACAGGGTTCTGTCCTGGGACCACTCTTGTTCGGTATATACACTTTTCCGAGGTACAGACAAACGTGGGAGGACTATGGCTCACCAAGTTCGCAGACGACTGCAAACTGGGCGCCATAATCAACTCTCCAGCTGACACAAACATCCTTCAAAAAGGTCTCACAGAGACAGATAACTGGTGCCAGCACCATGGTTTAAAGCTAAATACCAAAAAATGTATAGTTATACCCTTTGGCAAAAACAATGTGCCCACAAATTACCACATAGGTGGAAACCCATTAAGTACAGAGAAAGTTATTAGGGACCTGGGGACCCAAGTTGATAGCAATCTCTCCTTTGAAAACCACATTGCCAAAGTGGTTAGAAAGACCTTCTACATAGCCCACCTCATCACGAAGGGTTTCACATCTAGATCAAGAGAGGTAATCGTGCCCCTTTATTCATTCCTCATCAGGCCCATCATGGAATACAATGCCCCTTTTGGGATATACCTTACCTGACACCTGCAGCAATTAGAGAGACCCCAAAAGTATCTCACCAAGAGGATCAAGGGTCTCAAACAGATGCCATATGCTGCTCGGTTAAAAAAACTCCAGCTCTACTCAGTTGCATACCGCCTACTTCAAAGCGATCTATGCCTGACATACAAAGCTATGTCAAATCCAGAATTAATGGACATGCTCCACCTCAGTAAATCTAAATCCCTTAGAGCCACACGCTTGAGGGACTTGAACCTCAGCACAGAAATAAATAGAACTTGCTGGAGGGACAGGTTCATAACCCAGAGGCTCCCTTCGCTCTGGAATAGAATTCCAGTTCATGTCAGGCAGAGCACCTCACTGAATCTCTTCAAGAAGAATCTCGATAGGTGGATGGGGGATCGTAGGTTTATCCCAGGGATTACTCCCGTGTCACTATTAGACAGAGGCACAGTAAACTAAACCTTAAAAAGGGCACAGTATACTCAAATCAAGGGGTGGCGTAAGCCATACAGAATCGGGCTAGGCTTATAATTGCCCCAGGGCAGATAGCCTAGTATGAACCTATGAACCTATTAAACCATCACTTACAACATAAACAATCATACGTTTATATAAATGAAAACAAACCACACAGATACCATCCTAGTTGCAGCATTTTACATCACAAACCATACTGATACACTCCCAGTCACAGACATTATACATCACTTATCTAGAAAATCATTTTCAGTCAAACATTATATAGCTGATTTAAGTCCTGCCTTCTTTTAAACCTCATTTTTCCCCTGTATATATTGTTCCCACAATTCCCATTTTTCCTATGTAGTTTGCTCCTACCTTTTCTAAAGATCTAAATCCAGTTGTTTTATCTCTGTTACTATATTCACTATTTCTAATCTAATTGGTTTATATTTTGATTTTGATTTTCTAGTAATTGCTTTTTTTGGCAGCCACTATAATTAGATCCAGCAAGGCCTTACCATGTCTAGGCAATTCTGATTCTGTATCATAGCTCCGAAAAAATCATCTCCCTCATCACACCAGTCTGCCCTGCTAGCATCTCCAACATTACATCCCGCAGAGAATCCTTAAAATCTGCCAACCCACCACACTCCCAGAAAATATGTGACCAAGTACCTGTTTCTTCCCCATCACACCTCCAAAATCTGCTGTCTACCTGAGGAAAATTTCTCTTGGTGTCTACTTGAGGTATAAAAATAGTTATATAAACATTTCCAACCAAAAATCCTAAATCTTCTAGATTTTGTTGCATATTTGGGAGACGTACATATATCCTCCCATTGTTTATTTTTGAATTGCTTCTCAATTCTCTCTCTTCCCAATCCTTTCTAACCACCTCTGATTGAATGTTATACTTATCATGCAATATTTTATATGCTGTACTAATTATTCCCCTTTTCTATGTCAGAGTATGTTCTAGACTACCAGAAGCTCTACCAGTGCTGGTCTTTTGTTTAGTACAGCCCCCCCCCCATTTCTTTCTCTATGCCTGTACTCTGATATCAGTCCTTGATAGGGAAGGCAACCTCTAACCTGCAGCCCAAATAAATCTATTGGCCTCTTCCCATTCTATTACCTTTCTCTTTGTTGTTATTTGCTCCCAATACCTTAGTTTATTTGCCAATTTTTTCCAGTAAATTACAGCCCCCTGTTGCCTATTGTCTATATCCCTAATTGCAGTCATCCCTATCAGCAAAATCTTCTTTCTTCTTTCCTGTGCTGGCTTAGTTTTTAGACTACTTTCTGCTACTTTATGGATATACTATTCTGTATGATTGTTGTTATTCTCCTTAAAGGCCTGTATCCAACATCCCAGTTTCTCTTTGTTTCTTGAGCTTCCTCCTGTTTCAACATCATCCCTATCCACTTTGAATTATAGTTTTCTGTTTGTGCTATATATAGGAGCCTTAACTGTTGTTGTTGTGTCTTTCGGCTTTTCCCGGTTAGGGGTCGCCACAGTGGAACTCTGGTCCGCTAATGATTGGCAGTAGATTTTTATGTGCCTAGTTGCCGGCCATGATGCGCGACCTTCAACGAAGGTATGCCCATTCACGCACGTCTCCACACAGAAGACGCTCTAGCTGAGAATCGAACAGGACAACGTCTTACTGTGAGGCGACAATGCTACCGCAGCACCACTACTGCAGTAACCTTAACTGTGTAACTCTGAAATACCTCTTCAGACTGGGTAATCCCAATCCACCCTGTTCTACTGGAAGAATCAGTTTATCCCACTTGACTCTTGCCTTCTTCCCCTCCCAGATAAAGTCATTCAGCTCTTTATTAATTGTTATCCAGAACTTCTGCTCTGGTTGATAAAATATGCCTGACCTGTGTATAAGACTAAAGGGACTAAAAACATTCTGTTTGTGTCTTACTATCGATATAACAAAGCTTCCATTTTCTCAGTTTTTGTATTATATTTTGTTTAGTCTATTCCCACATGTCCTTAGATGCCACACCAGAATCATTTTTAATTCATACTCCTAAATACTTAATTTATCATGTCCCCATAAATACAGATATTGCTGAACCAATTCCTGTGTGGGTACATGATTTATTGCTATTGCCTTTGTTTAGCTTCATTAATTTTGTTTCCTGAAAAGATTTGAAATTGTCTAAAAAATGTTCCACAACACTGTAATGCTCTTTCTGGTATTAATATAATCTGCAAATAGAGCCAACCTTTCTTGACTATCATATCAATTATATCCTTGAATTTCTGAGTCCCTTATTTTTTTCTCTGAAGTTCTAAGTATAACACAAATAACAAAGGGGAAAGAGGACATCCCTGTCTAGTTCCTCTGCTCAAGCAGAAATTATCAGAGAGAATCCATCCACATTAACTTTGTCTCCGATTCCTCATATATCCTCCTACTCAACCTTATAATTTTTCAGGAAATGCAAATGCTTCCATTGCCCTGCTCATAAAGTACCAGCTTACTCTGTCAAATGCTTTCTCTGCATCAAGACCCATAACAATGGTATTTTCTTACATTCTGCTTCCATCTGGATCATCAATGTTCTGTTAATGTTGTCAAATGTTTGCCACCCCTCCACAAAGCCACACTGATCCTTATCTATGAATTTTAGCATTACTTTTGTCATTCTCATAGCCATTATAGACACAAACACTTTAGAATCATGGTTTAGTATTGAAATGGGCCTGTATGAAGCTGGGTCTGATGGGTCTTTACCCTGTTTAGGCATTACAGCTACCACTGCTTTCTTCTCCTCGTCTTAAAATACTGTTAAACAAAACCTTTCAGATCTTTATAATTTTTCCCTCCTAGCTTCCAAACTTTCACAGGAATACCATCTATTCCTGGGGACTTTCCTATAGACTGGTTATACATCAGCATTTTTACCTCATCTCCCCCTGTCCTAACCATTAGTAATTGAGCCTCCCCTACTTCTAACCTTGGTATGTTTAATTCTTCCACAAACACTTACATTTGTATCTTTTCTAGATTTCCATATTTCTCTGCTTTATAAAGACTTTTATAGAATTTCTGAAATATTTCTAATACTTCTACAGAATATTTTCTTACCTTCCTTGTTACAGGCTCCCTAAGCTTGGCGACAGCCCTTTCTACTTTCTGTTACCTGAGTTGTGCTAAAAGTTTTTGTGCTCTACTGTTATCATAAAACAGTTGCTTAACAGCAATCTTTCTAAACTTGTACATATTATCGAGGTAATCCCTTATTTTCTGCTTAGCATTCTGCAACTGATCCTTTTCTTATTGTGTGAGATTCTCCCTATTCTGCAATACTTTAAAATTTGTTAGTCCCTCTAAATAATTATCGTTACTTCTTAACCATAGCTCCTTTTCTTTTATTTCCACAGTATTTTAAACTCCACCTTAATTTTATTCCACACCCTAGCTATATTTTCAGAATAAATGTTTATCCTCTCTAATAGCTCCTTAAATTCCTCTCTTTTCAACAGATAGGTTGAAAAGTGCCAGCGTCCCATTTTTATTTCATTACCCTGTGTTTTTATTTTAGTTATTATTGGCACATGATTTGAAATAGTTATTGGGTGCATATCAATACTTTCAATTAAATGCACATATTCCTATGAAATGTAAAATCTTTGTAGCCTAGCCCAGTTTTTATATCTTGGGGAATAACATGTAAATTCACTCCGAACTTCTGTTACTGAATTCACATCTTCCATATTAAATATTTTCATATTTTTTTTTACAAATCCTCCTTTGTTATACTTTCCCTTCTGCCCATCCGACACATCTTCACTGTTGCAAATCACATTTCATATCCTACCTATAAGTAATATTCCTTGCTGAAAAAATTTTCTTAAGTTCCATAATAGCAGTTTAGGTGGAATATAAGTACATGCCAGTGTAGTCCTCCCTTGCCAGTAGCCCCTTAGCAGTATAAATCTGCCATTATCTTTTTTTATCATCTTCTATCATTATTAGAGCTCCTTTTGCAGTTAATATAAGTACTCCTTTTTTCCGTTGTCGCAGGCATTCCACTGAATAACCATCCTGAAAACTTTTGTTTATCAAATTCAGATGTTCAGTTCTTTCTACATATGTCTCCTGTAACATAACTAGTTGCAATCTACTTTTTTTAAATATAGTTCACTAGTTTTTTTGTATTTTTCTCTGAGATCATTGACTTTTAAAGACATTACAGAAGCATCATTGCATTAAAAAGTTATTATTCTCAACTTTTTATGTATAACACTTTTTTGTTAAATGTCTAGTTCCAGCTTTTGTGTTACATGCATGCACTGTTTGACATGTTGAACTTTTATACAGTTGATTTCTTGTCATATCTATTTGAGCCTATGTCACATCTTATAAAACTTTTTGTTTTATTAAAAGCCCCCAAAAAACACCCCAATACCCCCAAAGCCTATTAACTTAATAGTAACACACAAAACTATGTGCATATTCAAATACTTAAGGTGTACCCTGCTAATAGGAACAAAAGTCCCAAACTGACAGCCACACTCACAGACTTGCGTTAACCTAAAATAAAGGTTAAACATGCTAAGATGCATGGTGCAGCCTGTGCTTCTACTAAGTGCTAATTGGTTTTGTGTTTTCTATATAGCTGTCCCAGCTGGGATAACCCCTGAATGCTTTCAGAGAACATTATCTCCTAGCCAATTTATCTTCTCAGTTTTTTTTTTTCATCAGCCAATCACTATCCACCAGACTGCAGCTAGGTTCTCTTTATCAGATTGTCTCCATGGAGACACGAGAACCAGGCAGCCAGTTTCTCTTTATCAAATTGCGTTCATGGAAACATGAAGACCAGCTGCAGAATTGCTACTGAGCATACATGTATTTGCTAGAAAAAAAAAGACTCATAATAGGCAATATTCCTTTTCATTTATGTGTTAACACTTAAACCTGTTACTAAATCAATCTAAGGTCCCTAATCCAGTCATTTCCCCATGCAAGAATGAGAAAAAGCAAATTAATGTTTATTTTGTCATGCTGTTTTAACCAGGCTTGTTTTCATTGCATTGCCTATATTTCTTAAAACTGAAGAAGGAGAGAAGGGAGAAAAAAAAAAGAACAGCAACACCTGTGTACAATCCCCATTACACTTAAAATGACAAAACTTTACTTTATAACATGCAAGGAAAGCCATACACCACAAAAATAGTGCTAGTAAGAAAAAAAACATTTCTTTACTTACAGTTAACTTTCAACCTCCTCTTCCCCTCCCCAAAATATTTTTGAACATTAATGACATGAAGTAGAGCATATGCTTTAGAGTCTCCTGCAGGTCCAACAATTTCTGAAAAAGTCCAAGGTTTCCAAATTATCTTGTTCTGTCATATTTCACACATAGTTATTACATTGTAGTCCCACATTAAGTTACTGGTTTTATTACTGTTCATCTCCATCTCCCAAATCCTGTCTCGGCTGCATTTCCAATGTACTCTTGATTCTTCTAGTCAACTTTCATCCCTTCCTTCACTCCAACATTTTCCATTGAAACATTGGAAAAAGTTTTCAAGGTACAGTCCCTCTGTAGTCTTTATTACCAGAAGAACAAGAAGCAGACTCTCTTTTTCTTTCACAGCTCACTTTTTGTTGGACAAACTTTTGTATTTCCTCCTTAGCATGTACTTCATCAAAAAAGATGTTGTCCCTACAGGGAAAAATACTTTCAAGACAGCTAAGTATAGCAGTATGAATCTTACACCTGTGTCTCAACATTCCCTGAGTAGTGGAATAAATTTTCTTCTCTTCTGCATGGTGTACAATGAGTAATAATTCTCCAAAAACACACTCATTCTCCACAAAACATTCTGCTATCTCTCACTTTTAGTACTTTGTCCTTCTGACACATTTTTGTCAAAATCAACTCCTGCTGCTAGGTGCTGGTAGGATTGCATCTTTACTATTAAATGTCTAGATTGCTCTCTCATAGCCAGGTTTTGATCATACACACAATGTTCCCTTTCAGCTAACAATTCCTGTTGCGGAATACCAGCCCAGTCGCTTACTTGTGCTTTCATAAAATTAAAGCAGTCTGTTCCTTCTAGCTTCTCGGATATAGCTGAAAATCTCAGGTTTTCCCTGAGTACTCTATCTTCTAATTCTATTATTTTTTGAAACATCTCTGAGTAGTCTCATATTCAGCCATCCTTTTCTTCATTTCAATCTCTGAGTTTTGCAGTTTTATCACCTCATCTGAATATCTATTTAAAGCTTCTTCCATTTTTGTTCCTGCTTTTTGTTGTTTGTATTGCTATACTCCATCAGTGTTTTGTTTATTTTAACCAGGTCTGTGTGCAGTGTTCTTATATTTTCCTGTAGGTTACTGGAATTCATGTCTGGAGTTTGCATTTCTTTTGGCTGAACAGCTGCATACATTTCCCCAGTCTGTGTTTCTTCCTCACTGATTGTAGTTGATTTTCCTCCAGGTCCTTTGTATTTATTTTTTTCTGGCATCCCTACAGTACACCTTATAGCCAGTTTCTGAAATTTACCCATAAACACAAGTCTGCTGGCCTTCTCTGTTGAGCTTCTGTTTTCACAATGGGAGAGCTAGAATTAAGCTGTTACTCAATGTGCAGCCATCTTGGAAGTCCTTACAATAATGCCTTTTTAATCCTTCCAAGTTCAGTTTTGATTTCTCCCTTTTAGCTTGCACCCTGCCTCTCTTTTCTACATTCCTTGTTGGGGATAAATGTCATTTTCTGTAGACTGAATGTTTTATGACTGAACAATGTTATCATTCATGTAATCTGTGTGTTATATAACAAAGGAATGTCCTGTTTAGTATATATTCTGTTTGTGTTAAAGACATTAATCTGTTTATTTTTCTTCCTAATTATTGTGAAAACGTATT